>NC_048228.1:73509890-73809890 GCF_002007445.2 Ailuropoda melanoleuca
AACTTTACATCGGAATCTGGGGATGTACTGTATGGTGATTAACATAATATAATAAAATAAAATAAAATTTTTTTAAAAAAGTGAAAAAAAAACAAAACAAAGATGTAATTCTCCCTCTTCTTAAGATTTGATTTATTTATTTGAGAGAGAGAGAGAGAGCACGAGTGGGGTGAGGGGTAGAGGGAGACACAGATTCCCCGCTGAGCAGGGAGCCCAATGCCAGGGTGGATCCTGGGACTCTGGGATCATGACCTGAAACAAAGGCAGAGGCTTAACCCACTGAGCCACCCAGGCACCCCTAGAATGTAATTCTTTTATGAAATATGTAATTTAATTCCATGGTATCAAGATTTTTACAGCTAGAAAAGAGGATATCATAATCAAGAAAACATTTTAAAACTAGTAATGGTTTTAATTATCTGACTCTGCAATGGTAAAATATTCTACTCTCTAACTATATATAGAATTAAGTAAAACAGCAACTTGCCAAAGCTGGATGTTATATTGAAATGAATGCAACTGCTTTAAAATACTCTCACCTGGAAAGAAAACAAAAGATCATAAAAATGATGGGAGTTAATATAATAATTATGTTGACATATTATTTTGCCCTACCCAAAAATGGTCCTTATATTTTATTTTATAGAATCACTACAGAGTCATCTTCATTATTTTTGTTATACCCGCCAGTCATAATTACTGTCACTATAATCAATGAAATGCTACAAAGCCACACAGTTGGTTAAATCATTAAAGCAGAGAAAATATCTCAAATGAGAACTTAAAGACATTAAGGAATTCCTTTAAAATATACTAGGGAGTGCCTGGGTGGCTCAGGCAGGTGAGGGTCCAACTCTTGATTTTGGTTCAGGTCATGATCTTAGGGTCATGGGACGGAGCCCACCCAGCTCCATGCTGGGGCGAGGGGTGGGTGTCTGCTTGGGATTCTCTCTCTCCCTCACCCTCTGCTCCTCCCCCCTGCTCTCACTCTCTCTCTCAAATAAATAATAAATCAATCTTAAAAAAATAAAAATAAGTAAATATACTAGTTAAGACTAGTTCTTATAGCCATAGTGCATATGTGTGTATGTAACAGGTAAATAAATGTGTGTGTTTGTGTGTCTGAGAAAAAGAAAAGAGTAATAGAATAAAAGGCAACTGAAGGCATGAGTGTTTATGGATTTTCAAACTCATTTTGTTTTAGATTATGTCAAACCTGGCATTTCAACTGCAAGTAGATAGTTTCAGTCTGTCCAGTTCATAGCCACTGATATTTAGAGGTAAAATGAAACACGATAGAGAATAATAAATAACATTTAAAATGTCTACCTGCTAAAGAATGTAGATTTCTTTGATTATTTTTTATGATTGAAAAGCAACATACAGTATGAAAGGGAGGTTCAACAAATCTGGAGATATAAACTATATTCCCAACTCTGACACTATCTCATTTTATGACTTTGTGTAAAGAACTTCACTCCCCTGATTTCAATTTCAATGTATACATATGTATCCTGACTATAGATGTGCTACATATATTATGATATATGTATCACTATATATGTATGTAAATAATTTCATAACATACATATCATAAAGTTTTGATGTCAGATACCTCTTATGGTATAAAAAATGTGAATGATGGAGTTAGGATTGATTTTAAAGTTCACATTGTAATGATTGCAATAAACATCTAACTTATAGAATTATAAAAATATAATGGTATTTCATTTACAAAATATTCATGTAATTGTAATAACTATTTTGACTTCAAAATTAAAACAAATTGAAATTTGAAAAAAATAGCTAAAACCATAATCAATAATGCAAAACTAAACAGTCACAGATTTTGACAAATTAGAGAAATCTTTTTTCCAAAAAGGCTTAACTTTTTCTGTTAATATAGGATTGCATTCAATAAAAATTAATCTAAAAGGAAGATAAAGTATCATTGTAAGAAAAACATCATTTATAAAACATTTCACAGTTACATGTGATTTCTATAGACAGAAAGATGAATACAAATATAATCATTAATGAAAATACAGAATAACTAATTTTAACTTAGGTGCATGTGACAATTCTCTATAGTTCATTCATTTTTTTACAGTAATATGGTATGGATTGATAAGCATTTATTATTTTGAGGATAGTTAAAGACTTGACTTTAAGTAAACAATCTGATATTTTTAATATAATAAATAGTTCAGAGATTTAAAAACTTATTGAAGCATTTAAATGCTATCACCCACCATATTAAAATCTAAATTGAAGTTTTGGGAAAGCATACTCATTTCACAAAGCAGAGGCAGAATTCATGATTTGACCTGAGTCAAGTGCCAAGCTAATGTAATAGAAATTCTCAAATAAGAGACAGGCAATTGCAAAAATAGAAAGAGATCAGACTAGGTTCAAAAGCTGATGGAAGCAAAAGAGGCTGGAAGACTAATGCATTGGAGCTGGCAGTCCACAGTAATTCTACTGGACAGCAGCAGATAGTTTTATTCCAAATCCTTTGAAGAACCGAATTTTTTTACTTTATGGTTATACATTCATTAATGACCGAGAAGAACAGAGCTCTCTGAATCAGTGATTTCACAGAATGTTCACCTGTTCTCCTGCCCCAGAATGCATAATGTGTGATGAGAATGCCTGCTTTACTTTAGAGGCTTAGGAGATAATGTGTAATTGGTGGAACGAGCAGGCATGTAAATGTGCCCTATAGCAGCCAAGTGATTCCTGTTGTGTTGATGTAGAATACAGGGCAACGAACTGCTGATAATGAAGCTGGAGTTATTGCTAGAGTTCTTAATATGAAGGATAGTAGGTTCCTGTCTAAGAGCTTGGAAAATTATCTGCTGAATAAAAAATGATTTATTAAATGAAAAAAATATGATTTACTGAATGAAGGATTTTGAAGAAGAGAATAAAATGATGAGTACCTTCATTTGAAAAACTGCATGAGGAATGTACTGGAAGCAAAACAGAATGTGTTAAGGATCAGAAGGTGTGCATTCACCGTTTTTGCTTCTCCAACATCTAATCTCTTGTCTAGCAATTTACTTCTGGAAACAGCCTATCTACCACTGTCAGTCCTTACGTTTTGGCCAGAGTTAGCTTGCTGGCATTTTGCAGTGGGCCTATGATTCAAGTCCAATTTGTGCTATAGTTAGAGGTCTAGGAATGAACTGAGACAATGAAAATAGAGCTACTTGTTGACTGAGAACAGGGTGAACCATGAGAGGGGAAACAAAACAAAACAACAAAACAAAACAAAACAAAACAAATAAAACAACAAAAAACAACCCTGGGAATAGGAGAGAGTAATAACTAGTCTTAAATATATTGTTTAGATTCTTGCTTCCGATAGGAGAAACAATTAAATACCACTTTTAAAATTCAGTTTGGGTTGAGTTCTATTACTTTTAACCAACCATGTCTAATATGAAAGTCTAATATGTAAATCTAGGTGAGAGTTCAGGATCCACAATGTTTTTTTCACTATGATCCTCTGAGTTGCTCACTTCTCTTCCCAATAGTAACATCACATAAAATAATCCCAGTTGTAGTTCCTAATATCACCATCGGAATGTGTGAAACATGCTTAGAGGCAAATGAATTTCAACTATTAAGAAAACATGTTCTTTGTGTCTGAATATGGTCTTAAAGAATTTTTCTTAATAAGATAATAAAGGGACACCACTTAAGCATAAGGAAATTGTACAGTAAATTGTAAAATAAACACTTCCATTCAAAGTCATTTTATGAAGCCTCAAGGAATATAAATATGAAGGAAGGAAATTAGAATTAAAATATTCATATAGTAACGAACTTGTTGGGAAAAAGTTAGCTAAGAACCTATCCATAGAAGCACACATAATTATAATGGTATAAAATGAATTTACATGTGATTAATGTTGGGGAAGTAAATCAAAAGAAATGAAAACCATTGTTAAACTATGGTGGCAGGCTTATAAGGGAACTTATTTTTAAAATTTCTTTTAGTTTCCCAATATTTTAAACATGATTTTGGTGTCACAGAATGCTAATATTTCCTTCTTTAATGAATAAGTACTAAGTAGCATATTTTTACATCAATGGCTTTTTCTAGATCATTTAATCATTTGTGTTCATGTGCATTTATTTTAGGGGTCATCCACAGACCTAATTAAAAAGAAGCTGACTGCTTGTTCTGAATATCTAAGTGTTCAATTTCCGTAACTCTGAAAACCAAAGTCAAATAAAAAAAGCAAAACAAAATAAAACACCTGCTCTTTCCCAGAAGGATCCTTTTCTCTCAAGCTCTAATATACTTAGTCTTTCTCCAAATGTATTTTGGATTACTTTTGTGGCGATGAAACTTGAAAAAAGAAATTAAATACCAAAACATGCATAGCTACATGATTCCTCAATTTAACATTTTTAAACATTTTAATGATAAGAGTACAGTTTTTCTATTTCCTAAATTCCATTCAAAAGTATTTCAATCCTTTCATTCTTCAGGTATTAGAGAATAATTTAGGGTCATATTCAATCAGTCTTATTAAAAGCTCTCACTCACATTATGATTTCTGTGTACAAAATGGAAAAATAAAGTGGATAATGCAATAACTCTCACAAACACATGGCATATTCATTTCTGCCCTCTTTAGCTTTGTTCTCTATGCTTGTCTTATTACATTTTCCCTTCCTCTTTTCTTGACAGTTATTCTCTTACTTCTTATCTAAACTATTTCATTTAATTTTTCTTTACTCTGGATGAGACTTATATCCATGAAATGGAAAAAAAAAAGTCCCACTTGGAGATGTACTTGTGGTTTAAGGGGATATGGTGCTTGTGGAAAGCTTATGGAGTTAAGTGCATTTTCTTAATTACTCTAGCTTGTATTACAGATGGCAGTTTTCCTGTACATTTTAGGAGAACACATAAGGAGAGACCAGAACAATCACTTGTCATTATTTATAAGTGCAATGCATCTAGGAAATATTTGAGGAAAAATAAACAATGATGAGCTATTCTTGAGGGCTGAGGGGAGATTCATTGAGAGGAAGAAGGACCTTTTAATGTTTAATTGGGTCTTAGAAGATTACAGTAGATAAGTCTTATTTAAGAAGCATTGATCCTAGAAGTTAGAAAAGTATTCTTGGTCAGAAACTAGGGCTTTCTTTCTCTTAAAAACTTGTTAACTATAGAAAGTCCATGGATGGTTTCAGGGTTTCCATGAGCAATAGAAGCAAAACGTTTATGTGTCAATTTCCTCCTTATATTTGAAAATTGTTCATGTGAAAACATGATTTTTGTCAATGTCCTGAAGGTATATATGTTCTAAACAGAAGTATGTGGTATGAGATACTATTTTAATTTTTATTAATCCTTGTTTTTCTTATTATGCACTATTATGAAAGCTGAACCAAAGATCCACATAATTGAAATCACTTTCTTATCTGAATTCAAACTTGATTTTGTATTTTTGCATAATATTGTCTTTTATTCAGGCAGTGGAAACTTACTTTTATAAGAAAAAATAAACAAGCATGAAGGCCATATTTTTCTGTGCCTGTGTTTAAAAAAATCTTTTTCCGAAATAATAAAGTAAATTATATGTGAAAAATGTGCTTCAGTATAATTCCTCTGGAGAGCTTTAAACATTTAAATAGTTTTTCATAATTTCCATAGTGCCCAGAAAGTTAACAACTCTTGCTGTGAGTGGGCTGTGCTCCTGACTGCCTACACTGAGAACCAGAACTTTGCGCGCAATTGTCATAGAGTAACTCAGTCTAGAAGATCTGTTTACTTACACCTATAAGTATATTAATACAGAACTAAGTAAGCACAAATTATTTAATGACTTCAAGCCACATTAACATAGGTAAAACCAGGATCATGATAACCTCAATTTCATTATATGGATTTTTATTTTTTATTATTTTTTAAATTTTTTAAAATATATTACGTTAGTCACCATACAGTACATCCCTGGTTTTTGATGTAAAGTTCGATGATTCATGAGTTGCGTATAACACCCAGTGCACCATGCAATACGTGCCCTCCTTACTACCCATCACCAGCCTATCCTATTCCGCCACTCCCCTCCCCTCTGAAGCCCTCAGTTTGTTTCTCATAGTCCATACTCTCTCATGCTTCATTCCCCCTTCTGATTACCCTCCTTTCTTTATTCCTTTCTTCCCCTACCGATCTTCCTAGTTCTTACGTTCCATAGATGAGAGAAACCATATGATAATTGTCTTTCTCTGCTTGACTTATTTCACTTAGCATTATCTCCTCCAGTGCCGTCCATGTTGCAGCAAATGTTGAGAAATCGTTCTTTTTGATACCTGAGTAATATTCCATTGTATATATGGACCACAACTTCTTAATCCAATCATCTCTTGAAGGGCATCTTGGTTCCTTCCATGATTTAGCTATTGTGGCCAAAGCTGCTATGAACATTGGGGTGCATATGGCCCTTCTCTTCACTACGTCTCTATCTTTGGGGTAAATACCCAGTAGTGCAATGGCTGGGTCATAGGGTAGCTCAATTTTTAACTTTTTAAGGGACCTCCACACTGTTTTCCAGAGTGGCTGTACCAACTTGCATTCCCACCAACAATGTAGGAGGGATCCCCTTTCTCCACATCCTCTCCAGCAATTGTTGTTTCTTGCCTTGTCTATTTTTGCCATTCTAATTGGTGTAAGGTGTTATCTTTGTGTGGTTTTGATTTGAATTTCCCTGATGGCTAATGATTTTGAACATTTTTTCATGTGTCTGTTAGCCATTTGTATGTCTTCATTGGAAAAGTGTCTGTTCATATCTTCTGCCCATTTTATGATTTGTTTATTTGTTTCTCGTGTATTGAGTTTGAGAAGTTCTTTGTAGATCCTGGATACCAGTCCTTTATCTGTAGTGTCATTTGCAAATATATTCTCCCCTTCCGTGGGCTGTCTCTTAGTTTTTTTGACTGTTTCCTTGGCAGTGCAGAAGATTTTATCCTGATAAAGTCCCATAAGTTCATTTTATCTTTTGTTTATCTTGCTTTTGGAGATGTGTCGTGAAAAAGGTTGCTCTGGCCGATGTCATAGAAGTTGTTGCCTATGTTCTTCTCTAGAATTTTGATGGATTCCTGTCTCACATCGAGGTCTTTCATCCATTTGGAGTTTATTTTTGTGTATGGTGTGAGAGAGTGGTCAAGTTTCATTCTTATGCATGTAGCTGTCCAATTTTCCCAGCACCATTTATTGAAGAGACTGTCTTTTTTCCACCGGAAGTTTTTTCCTGCTTTATCAAAGATTAGTTGTCCAAAGAGCCGAGCGTCCATTTCTGGCTTGTCTATTCTGTTCCATTGGTCCATGTGTCTGTTTTTGCCAGGACCATGCTGTCTTTGTGATCACAGCTTTGTAGTACAGCTCAAAATCCTGCATTGTGATGCCCCCAGCTTTGTTTTTCCTTTTCAACAGTTCCTTGGAGATTCGATGCCTTTTCTGGTTCCATACAAATTTAAGGACTATTTGTTCCAGTTCTTTGAAAAATATCTTCGATATTTTGATCGGGATAGCATTGAAAGTGTAGATTGCTCTGGGTAGCATGGATATCTTAAGTATGTTAATTCTTCCAATCCATGAGCATGGAATATTTTTCCATCTTTTTGTGTCTTCTTCAATATCTTTCAAGAGTGATTTATAGTTTCTAGAATTTAGATCCTTTACGTCTCGGCTAAGTTAATTCCAAGGTAACGTATGGTTTTTGGTGCTATTGTAAATGGGATGGATTCCCTAATTCCTCTTTCTTCAGTCTCACTGTCCCTTTAAAGAAATTCAACTGATTTCTGAGCATTGATTTTGTATCCCACCACATTAATGAATTGTTCTATAAATTCTAGTAGTTTGGAGGTGGAGTCTTTTGAGTTTTCTGTATAGAGTATCACGTCATCTGCAAAGAGAGACAGTTTGACTTCTTCTTTGCTGATTTGGATACCTTTGATCCCTTTTTGTTGTCCGATTGCTGTTGCAAGCACTTCTAGTACTATGTTGAATAATAGTGGTGAGAGTGGGCATCCTTGTCGTAAACCTGATCTTAAGGGGAAGGTTTCTGGCTTTTCCCCATTGAGAATGATATTCGCTGTAGGCTTTTCATAGACAGTTTTTATGAGATTGAGGAATGTACCCTCTATTCCTACACTCTGAAGGGTTTTAATCAGGAAAGGATGCTGTATTTTGTCAAAGGCTTTTTCTGCATCTATTGAGAGAATCATATGGTTCCTGAGTCTCTTCTTGTTGATATGATGTGTCACGCTGATCAATTTGTGAATGTTGAACCACAGTTGCATCCCAGGGATGAATCCCACTTGGTCATGATGGATAATCCTTTTAATGTACTGTTGGATTCTATTAGCCAGGATCTTGTTGAGGATTTTGGCGTCCATATTCGTTAGGGAAATCGGTCTGTAATTCTCCTTTTTGAGGGGGTCTTTGCCTGGTTTGGTGATCAAGGTAATATTGGCCTCATAAAATGAGTTTGGTAGCTCTCCTTCTTTTTCTATTTTTTTAAATAGCTTTAGGAGAATAGGTATTATTTCTTCTTTGAATGTTTGGTAGAATTCTCCAGGAAAACTGTCTGGGCCTGGAGTTTTGTTATTTGGAAGGTTGTTTATCACTGATTCATTCTCTTCTTTAGGAGAATAGGTATTATTTCTTCTTTGAATGTTTGGTAGAATTCCCCAGGAAAACCGTCTGGGCCTGGAGTTTTATTATTTGGAAGGTTGTTTATCACTGACTCAATTTCTTCATAGTTAATTGGCCTATTTAAGAAATCTATTTCTTCCTGTTTCAGTCTTGGTAGTTTATAGGTTTCCAGGAAGGCCTCCATCTCTTCCAGATTGTTTAGTTTTTTGGCATATAGCTGTTGATAAAAGTTTCTAATTATCCTTCCTATTTCATTGGTTTTGGTTGTGACCTCCCCCTTTTCATTCATAATTTTATTAATTTGGGTCCTTTCTCTATTCTTTTGGATAAGTCTTGCCAGTGGTCCATCAATTTTATTGATTCTCTCAAAGAACCAGCTTCTAGTCCTGTTGATCTGCTCTACTGTGGTCCTGGTCTCTAATTCATTGATTTCTGCTCTAATCTTGGTCAACTCCTTCCTTGTCAGTGGGTTAGGCCTGTCCCTCTGTTGCTGTTCCAGTTTCTTGAGGTGAGAATATAGAAACTGCATTTTAGATTTTTCTATTCTTTTGAGTGAGGCTTGGATGGCTATGTATTTCCCCCTTAGGACTGCCTTTGCAGTATCCCATAGGTTTTGGACCATTGTGTTTTCATTCTCGTTGGTCACCATAAATTGTTTAAATTGATTTTTGATTTCCTGGTTTATCGAATCATTCCTAGCAGGATGGTTCTTAATCTCCAAGTGTTTGAGTTTCTTCCAAATTTTTCCTTGCGTTTGGGTTCCAATTTCAGTGTTGTGGTGTGAGAATATGCAGGGAATAATTTCAGTCTTTTGGTATCTGTTGAGACCTGTTTTGTGACCAAGAACATAGTCTATTCTTGAGAATGTTCCATGGACATTAAAATAGAATAAGAATTATTTTGTTCTGGGGTGTAGTGTTCTATATATATCTATAAGGTCCAACTCGTCGAGTATGGCATTCAAAGCCTTTGATNCATTCAAAGCTCTTGTTTCTTTGTTGATTATCTGCTTAGGTGATCTGTCTATTGCTGATAGTGGAGTGTTGAGGTCCCCTACTATTAACGTATTATTATCTATATGTCTCTTTATTCCGGTTAAGAGTTGGCTTGTGTATCTAGCTGANGTTGGCTTGTGTATCTTGCTGCTCCCCTGTTGGGGGCATATATATTTATAATTGTCATATCCACTTGTTGGATACATCCTTTAAGAATAATATAGTGCCCTTCTGTATCTCTAACTATAGTCTTTATTTTAAAATCCAATCTATCTGATATGAGAATTGCTACCCCAGCTTTCTTTTGAGGTCCATTGGCGTGAAAGATGGTAGTGCCCTTCTGTGTCTCTAACTATAGTCTTTAGTTTAAAATCCAATATATTTGATATGAGAATTGCTACCCCAGCTTTCTTTTGAGGTCCGTTGGCGTGAAAGATGGTATTTCAGTCTGAATGTATCTTTAGGTTCAAAATGAGTCTCTTGTAGACAGCAAATGGATGGGTCCTGTCTTTTTATCCAATCTGCAACCCTGTGGCATTTTATGGGAGCATTTAGGCCATTTACATTGAGACTGATTATTGAGAGATATGATTTTAATGATGCCATGTTGCCAGTAAAGTCTTTGTTTCTATAGATTGTGACTTTCTGTTCTGTATCACTCTTGGTGCATTTTTACTTTTATAGAATCCCCTTAATATCTCCTGTAGGGCTGCTTTCATGGTTACGAAATTGGTCAATGACTGGCAATTCTGGAAGGTCTTTATTTCTCCATCAATTCTGAATGACAGCCTTGCTGGATAAAGGATCCTTGGCTGCATGTTTTTCTCTGAAAGAGCTTTAAAAATGCCCCCCCAACCCTTTCTCTCATTGCAGGTCTGTGTAGACAGGTCCGACGTAATTCTGATACCTTTGCCTTGGTATGTGAGAAATTTCTTTGCCCTGGCCGCTTTCAATACTGTATCCTTGGATCTAATATTTGCGAATTGCACTATGACGTGACGTGGTGTAGGTTTGTCATGGTTGAGCTTGGATGGGGTCCTCTCTGCCTCTTGGACATGAATGTTTGTCTCCCTTGCTAGATTAGGGAAGTTTTCAGCTGCAATTTGTTCAAATATCTCTTCGAGACCTCTGTTTTTCCCCACCCCCTCGGGGATGCCGATGATTCTGACATTGGAACGTTTCATTGAGTCAGTAATCTCACATAACCTCCATTCTTGAGCACGGATTATTTGAGTCCAGATTCTATTTTAGCTTTCTTTCTACTAACCCATCCTCCAAATCGCTAATACGTTCTTCTGCCTCATTCACCCTGGCCATCAGAGCCTCTAGTTTTGAATCATTTGGCTCATAGAATTTTTAATTTCTGCCAGATTCGCTCTCATTTCCACACTTAGAGATTCTATATTCTCATTAACATTTTCGTTAATACTTTTTTCAAGTCTACACCTCATCTTGACCATTGTTACTCTGAATTCCATTTCTGATAATTTGGTTATATCCATATCCATTAGTTCTGTGGCAGAGGCCACAGACTCATTGTCTTTTCTTTGCTGGGAGGGATTTCTCCTTCTCATCATTCTGATGAGGAGAGGTTGCGGGGTTGTCTAGAGCCCAAATTATTGACCAGGTCCAGGCCGTGCGCCCTTGTTTTATAGGGATCTTATGGATGTGGGCTTCTTGATTTTTCCACGTTCTGGGGGAGGGGCCTGCCGTGCCGATACTCAGCCAACCCTGTTTGGGTAGAGTCTTCGTGTCCCCTGCGAGAGGGGATGGGGATGGGCACGCTTTGAGCCGGTATTTCCAGGCTTTTGTTCTCTGGCGGCTTTCCCTAGAGGTTTGCTGTGTCTCTTCTGAGAGTCAGAGCAGCAGTGGCCAAATCTCAGCCTCTGTCTCAGAGCAGATGGATGGCGGACCGTTCTGCCCTGATGTTCTGGCCACTTTAACTCTGATTCTGTTGGTGCTGCTCAACCCTGCATCATCCCTGGATGTGCGCCCCACACCCGGGGTCCCAGCCCTCACTTCCAGGGCCGGCGCATCTCTGTCCTTTGTGTTTCTAAGACCACCAGCTGCCAGCCGCCCCCGCGTGCTCCCAGGGCTCCTGGTCTCATTCTGGTTCCTGTGAGGACACCGGAGCTCCTGTTTTCAGTCTGGTGGCATGCGTTCCCTGTCTCATGGTCTCAGTCTGCTCTCTCGCGGGTGCCGGGTCCGGGAGTCTGTCTGCTCCCCCGTGCAGGTGGCTACCGCTTCCCGGTGCTGGAACGCAGCGCCTCCCTCCCCCTTCTATTTATCTTCCGATATTTGTGCACGGTTTCATGGCTCCCCGCTTCGTACCTCAATACTCAGAGCTAGAGATGTTCATTTGTAGAGATCCAGATGTATCTTCCTGCGTCTCAGGCTGATTCTGTGAGTGTTCAGGCTGGTCTAGTACCTATCCAACTTGACTCATGACCGGCTGAAAAAGGGGTCCCCTACTCCTCCTCCATCTTAGCTCCATTCCCTCATTATGTAGGTTTTTAAATAATATCTTCACTGAGATACAATTTATATACCATACTATTCATCCACTTAGCCTGTGCAATTCAGTGTTTTTCAGCATATTCACAGATATATACAATTACTATTACTATTTCAGAACATTTCATAACTTGAAAAGGAAACACCATGGTCTTTAGCTATCATCCTATTATCCCCTATCCCCAAGAAACCACCATTCTAATTTCAGTCTCTATAAATTCGTCTATTCTGGACATTTCATTGAAAGGCAACATATACTATGGAGTCTTTTTTTTTTCATGTTCAACCACCTGGTAGCATATATTAATACTTTATTTATAATATTCCATATGTGAATATATCACATTTTGTTTATCTATTCATCAGTTGATGGACTTTTGGGTTGTCTCTAACTTTGGGCTATTATGAATAATGCTTCTAGAGACCTTCGTGCACAATGTTTTTATGGACATATGTTTTCATTTATTTGGAATATATACTTAGCCTCAATCAAAAATGAAAGGACAATCCATGAAATGTGAGAAAATATTTTCAAACCATATATCTGATAAGGGCCCTAAGTCTAAAATACATAAATAATTCTTATAACTCAATAATAGAAGGACAAATAACCAAATCAAAAAAAGGGGCAAAGGATATGAATAGACATTTCTCCAAAAAAGATAAACAAAATGGCCACTACGCACATGAAAACATTTTGATGTCATTAGTCATTAGGAACATGCAAATCAAAACTCCAATGAGATACAACATCACACCCACTAGAATTACTGTAATCAAAAAGTCAGATGATAACCAGTACTGGCAAAAATGTGGTATATCTATCAGAACCTTCATACACTGCTGGTCGGAATGTAAAATGGTGCCACCACTTTGGAGAATAGTCTGATAGTTCCTCAAACAGTTAAATAAAGAGTTACTGTATAATCATGTATTAAAATTATTTTCAGCTCCCTTTAATAGTATACTCATGTATTATTTTCAAGAGAATTACATCTTTGTCAGTTTGTATCTCCAGTATAATCGGTGAAAAACAGCTGTGGCAAGTTATCATATAAAAAATGCTTTTCATCTTGTGTAATGCGGTTTTCTAGCCATTAAATGAATGAGACCCTGAAGAATTCACTGGCCAAATTAACTTCTCATCCCTGCATAATTTCTAACAGGATAAAGTAATCAACAGAGATGTTTCAGGATCTGGGGGAAGATAGATCTGTAGGTGAATCACAGCTGAAGTTGGTGGGAACTGATTATAATAAAAATAGACTCCTGATTATGAACCAAATCACATTTAAATTTCCCATTGATTTATAAAATTTTGCCTCCTAGTCTCACGTACTCCATGGCAATCTACCATTGATTCCCTTTACAATATTTTTCAGATCTTCTATAACCCAGTATCAGCCCTCACGATTCACTAAAGCACCATTGCAATAGAACCCTTTTGATTTTCCTTTCAGCCTCTGTCCTCTCTTATCCATCCTATATAGTTCAGTGCAAATGTTCCTCAAATGTCTATTTGCCTGTTAAGTGTCCATACAATCAAAATAAAGCCTCTATTAAGGTTTTCCAACCATTGAGGAACTCTACCTTTAATCCTCTCTGTACTCTAACCATGCAAAGATAATAGGAACTTCATATATCACCCTTTCTATAGTTAAAAATAATACATATGCCATGTCTGTTTTCTTTCATTCAAATTTTTATCTGAATTTTTTTAAACAAAGCTCAGCTGTTATTTTTGTGTGTGTGTGTGTGTGTGTTTGTTTTTTGTTTGTTTGTTTTATGTGCTTGATCTGACAAAGATTGATAGCAATGTGCCAAAGACTACTACTCTGCTATTCAGGGCATAAAAGTTGGAGACCATTATATCTTCACTTAGGATTATAATATTTATTAATATAAAATAATCCTTGTTTCATATACCATTTTTTGCCTTAAATACTACTTCAATCAACATTAAAATTACACTCCTGCTTTCCTTTGTCAGGATTACTTTTTATCTATTTTTCTTAGTTCCCAGTGCCATAGCAATTTTTATTCACATTTTTTTCTCAGTAGTTATGAACATTTTAATTGGAATTTTAAAGAAAGTAAACCTGCTACCGATTATTTGCCAAAGTCTGAACCCAGAAAACACCTTCATATGTTATATACTTCAGTATGAGTTTTTCTAAGTCTCCAAAAATTTTTAGATTTTATATAAAAATGTCAAATCTCCTCTACACTTCTTTTCTTTATAGAGTGTAAAATTCTATCATAACTTACAGAGAGAAAAAGCACTTACAATACATGTCAGAAAATATAAACTCAAGCTGTCTGCACTCCAGGACCTATCAAAAGCTTAGAGAGAAGTTAAGCTTAGAGGTTGTGTAAAGGTGTTGAAGAGTCCTTCCATGCTCTCTTATTGTAAGGCATATTCTTTGATTGAGGTGCATAACTGAACATAAGTATAGATCCTCACAGAATCACTTTACAAGAATCACATCTAATGGTGAGAGCTTGACTCTCTTTGATTAAGACAAGGAATGGTAGTAAGAAAATCACTTTTGGACTTGATACAAAATTACTTCCAAAGGCATTCCAAAAAGCACCATTTGAAAATGTCCCCCAATGACATTGAGGAATTTCTGCAAAAATTTATTTATCTAATGAGTAACATCTAGCATTTAGTTTCCCTTTTGTTTTAGCTATCAGTAAGTATATAGTTTATGTTTGCCTTTGTGTTCGAGAAGGGATATGTGGGTAGTGAGTATTGGAAGCTCCATAAACCAAACTAAGTGACAAACTTTAAGCATTTGGTATTTTCTTGCTTAATTTGTGAGCAAATATAATTAAAATGTGTGATAGACTAAAGCCATCAGCTACTTTGATAGGATTCTTTTAAAAAGGAAATAAAATAAATGTATAATATGATCTTGAGTTTTTACCTGGAATTGTGTAAGGGAAATATTGTCATGCTTGCTACTTTGTAGTATCTCTGTTGGAAAATAGGAAAAACTCTTTGCTTATAAATCCAAGTTAAAAAGGAAAATTACAGTTGTGTGTCATCAGTGTCAATCATCTCAGTGCAAAAGAGAGAGATAGGCCACCTTAAGAGAAACACTAGGTCTGTCTATCCATTGAGTTTTTTCTGTATGCACATTCTAATAAGCCACATGTTCAATTCTCTCAGAGCTTTCAACTCTTTAAAGGCCAGAGATCTTGCAATTAGAAAGCTAACAAGCAAATTCTGGTAAAATATTGTTACTTAAATTTCTTCTGTGTAAAATAAAATCTCTCAAAGAATTTCAAAATTTCCATTCACCCACAGGAAAAATACTCTTAATTAATTTGTTAATGTTGAATAATTTTGAAGCTTCCCTTCCTGTGATTTATAGCTCATTGTTAAAATGTAGTTTAATAGTTTCATCTTTTTTACCACTACGTTTTTGTATTCGATTAACTTTTAAAACATGAGATACTTAAAAAAATCTACTTGGAGAAAGTTCATGTTTTCCACTAGATTGGAAGAATATTATGGAATATATTAGGCCATACTTATACCTGATAATAGTAAACCATAAAAACAAGGTCATGGAACTAGAAACTGACCAAATGAGAAATATTACATCATTTAAATAAATAAATATGTTAAATAAATGAAATAAAGTAAAATAGCTATGTTAAATAAAAAGGACCTTCTGTCCAAGCTGTCGTGTTTAATTGAAAATCTTTGGCCCTGTTCCCATGATTCTTGTGTATAGGTTTTAAAATGTGGCCATGAAGAAATATGAATCATCCCTGTATTTCTGAACAAGTCTAAAGTAAATTAAAGGTATGATCACTTATAATAAAAACTTACAAAACAGTATTTCATGTGTCAATTTTTAAAAGATGGTCTAGAATAATAGACAAAATCCTGATATCACAAAATAAACTGCTATTTTGTAGGAAGACTTAAGTTAAAAAGATATGGAAATTTGAGACTCCTTCATAGCTAGCAATTTACTTTCTGGGATCCAGGCTAGATGTCCATTATGAATGGGAGGGAAGAACAGTGATCTATCCTCAGTCAAGATTGATTGTTTTCACTCATTCAGGGTCTTCACTCTGAAGATTAAATGATTTACATCTAACCTGTAGATCATGTCAGACTCCCTATATATAGTTAAATATCAGAAAAATTAAGAATAGGATTTAAGAAGAATATGACCAAAGACCAGTTAGTAGATTAACCATTTTTTTTAAAGCCAGAATATAACTCTAAAGTCCCAACAATCTAGTTCTAGAAGATTGAGGGATAAAAGTGGAAGTTCAGTCAAGTTGGGACACACTGAGTTGGCAGCAATAAGGATTTTAGTGATATTCTTGTGATTTTTTTGAAATAAGGTTTGAAGTCACAGAAGTATTAATATATTTTGGGGGTTATACTAATATAGGAATTCAGAGGACTCTGACTATTCATGATAACAATCCTGGTAATGAGAAATCTTAAGTAAAAACAATGAAAGCGGTGACAAATGAGGATCTCCTTTCACATATCATCCAGATCTACTAAAGAGAAATATCCCAATTCTCTATATAATAAAATTTCTCCCTAAAATTAGAAGACATTGACTTCTTACCTGCTTCTAATATATCATTCTCCTGGAAGACCTCTTAATAGAGAGTTGGTTCCTCAGAAGAGAATAGGAACGATTCAAGGTGCCAATGTTTTGTTTAGTCTGTGTGACACTACCTCAGTTCTGGAAAGAGAAAAAGTGATGAACAATTGCTTATCGATTTTAGAATAAAACTGATCTTCAAAACTACAATAAGCCTATGGGTTAATCAATAAAATTCAGTAATTTCACCTCAGGTCTGGGACAAGGGAATTTGTTCCCAAACAAGCTACCCTAAAAGGATAGCTGAAGGAAGTTCTTGAGATAGAAAGGAAATGACAAAGAATGGAATCTTGGAACATCAAAAAGGATGAAATCACAATGTACAAAGTGAAAATGCAAGTAAATACAATAAACTCATGAGTTTTCTAAATTATGTTTGAATGTGGAAGTAAAAATTATTACATCATCTGATGTGGTTCTTGAGTATGTAGAAGAATTAAAAACCCACATGATCCAACTGCATGCTGTGAACAAGAAATTCACTTCAAATAATAATCCAAGTGATATTGATGCAGCATCTGAATTTGTTAAACTCAACAAATATTAGAAGCATGGCAAAAACTTTTCAACTTGCTGAATGACAGTTACATTCCAGTTCATTGTATGTCTATTGTTTATTCATTGCGCTTAATGATGTAACTACCAACTTAAGGGAAAACTATAAATATATACCTCTTAAGTATCTTAAAACATGTTAACCCCTTTTATCTCTGTTCTTTCTCGTGGTTAGGACTGCCCAATAACTTGGTTAACTCTGCCTTCCCCTCTCCAAATTTAGACATTATCATTAGTCTTATACAGAAGACATTTTCTTATAATTACTCACAGACTTATCATTATTTTCTTTCTGATTATTTATTGAATGCCGTATTTTTTCAGGTATCATTTGCCATTTTCTGGATTTACATCCTTTAAAAAAGTTATTTTAACAAAGTCCATCATAGCAAATTGTAGGTTTCTTTTAGTATAAAATATTATGTTCCACTTTAATTCATGAATTAGCATTAAGTTGGGGGTATAGTGTGAGAATTTTCTTCTTTCTGAAAATTTGATATTATTCTACTGTCTTCTAACTTTTACTGTTGCTATTGACAATTTTTGTATTGATTTTTATTTTTTAAGGAAAAATTGCCTATATACTCTGGATATTTTAATATAACTCTGATTTTAACATTCTGTAGTTTTACTAACTATTATGTGGCTTACAATGTATTTCATTTTATTTATACTGCTTGGTGTTTACTGTGCTTCCTGAAACAGTAAATTAAATTTATCATCATTTTGGAAATACTTCATTTCAAATACTACCTCTTTCACAGTTTCTCTTTTCTATTATTTTGGGACTCTGATTTCATATATATTCCATCCTCCATGTCATTTATCCTCTATTTCATATTTTCTATCTCTTTCACTTTATGCCTTGAATTCTGAGAAATGTCTTTAAATGTAATTTCCAGTTCATTAATTCTTTATCTCTACACTGGTGGTTAAATATCAATAGTTGTTGTTGTTCTTTTTTCCTTTTTCTTACAAGGCTTACGGTTTTCACTAAAGTTCTATTCTATTACATATGTATTCTTTTTTTTTAGTTTGAGTCTACCTTCTACATCTTTTACAAAATATTTTATATTTCTTATCCAGTATTTCTAATACTTCATTTTGAATTAGCTCTAATTTTAATTAAGCAGATCGTATATTAGAAACCCAAATAGACTCTTCAAGTTCAACCTTAAGACCTCACTAATTCTAAATTATTAACACCACATCTTATATCTATTTTTTTTTACGAATTTAGAAAAACTAAATAAATTTTGAAATTCTTATGGTCCTTTTGTCATATTAAAGATAATTATTTATTCTATACTCATAGATATAGCAACACTTGATTTAAAAAACCCCAACAATGACAGAAAGTGGGACTTTTCACCATAAATTGGTTAAGTAATTGATTCAACTTGTTCAAAATTTTAACCATATATATTGTGTGTGTGTGTGTGTATACACTCGTGTGTGTGTGCTAATAAGGGGTCCCCAAGGCCACCCTTAAGTTTATTTGCTAGGAGGACTCACAGAACTCTCATACATTAATAATCACAGCTTTGACATATAATGATGAAAGATACAAAGCAAAATCAGCAAGAGGAAAAGGCACATGGGACAAAATCCAGAGGAAAGCAGGTGCAAGCTTGCATAAGTTCCCTAGTGGAGCCACACAGAACGTGCTTAATTCTTTCAGTAACCATTGTGACAACACATATGAAATATTTTCTACCGGGGAAACTCATCAGAGACTCAGTGTCCAGAGTTTTCCCTGGGGGCTAGTCCTATAGGCACCCTTTGCTTAGAAATAGGAAATAGATGTTCAGCAGAAAATCACATTTTTTTGTACAGTTTATTCACTGTAAGCCAGTCTCATTAGTTAGGAATGCTCACATGATTAAAGTTTCTAGACATCATTAGTAAAAGGACAACTCTGCAAGCAGATCTTTCTCAAGATAGCAGTCTCAGGTCTTCATTGTTAACTATTTTCTGTACTGTGTTTGTGTGTGTGTTCTACGTTCACACTTTTATTTCACTGAGAAAAAGAATGGGAGAAAAATTTCATACATTCCCAGAAGCACATCTACAAAACCATACATATATATATATATATATATATATATATCCTCCTAATACTCCAGATGGGCAATCCATGGTTCTCTCTAAGGCCAACTTCTCTGCCTGTGGGACCATATTCCATCTACTCTCATTCCTCCCTTTTACTACTCTTAGCATATGAACAACTTATAATATTAGTATCTGAAAAGCAAATAAAAAAACCCTAATATTTAGGAAGTATAATAATGAGAATCCCATTACCGAATCATCTTTAGATCATTAGAATAAATTCCACATGATTAAATTTTCTCTTGCTAATGGAGATTTTCTTATTTTTAAAGATTTATACTCAATCCCTTATAAAGGTAGCATTTGTATTATGTAATTAGCTAATTGAAATGTAACAAAAGTGATAGATATTTCATATATATACATATACATTCATATATATTCCACTTAAAACCTTTAAAATGAAGCAAATTAAAAAAATATTTTATTTATTTGTCAGAGAGAAAGAGAGCGAGAGCACAAGCAGGGGGTGCTGCAGGCAGAGGGAGAAGCAGTCTCCCCACTGAGCAAGGAGCCTGATGCAGGACTCCATCCCAGGACCCTGGAATCAGGACCTGAGCAAAAGGCAGACACTTAACCAACTGAGCCACCCAGGCATCCCTAAAATGAAACAAAATTAAGTTCAAATCATGACTCCGCCATCAAGTCCTCAGATTTCTAAGTCTGAAAAATTTATATTTAACTTTTCTAAACTTCAAATCCTGTAACATGAAAATAATTTTTCATGAAAATTATCTGGTGTATATGTTTATGAGTGTGTTTGTGAGTGAGCATGCTTTCTCTACTTTCTCTAAGATTGTTACAAAGCTTGGGATATCAAGTTTTACTGTATATTTTCTTCCAATCCTTGCACATTTTCCCATTAAATATCTTTTGTAACTAAAGAATTATTGAAAGTATTACAGAAATATTAAAATATTTAGATGGAATTTTGTATTAAGGACTCTGCCCCTTGATATAGCAAAATGATCATTCAGCTTTTAACAGTTAGGTTTGAAGAACACATGCGAACTCCTTGATTGAATCTTGTTTCACCCCTGCTGACACTATCAGCTAGAGCTTTTTATTTTAATGAGCATCTGGGCAAACTGTATGCCTACTGTCTTTTTATTCTTATGTATTATGTTTATTGTAAAGCACATTTTTTAATATAGCCATCCTGCAGGTAATGAGTATTAGACTACTTTTTCTCTGCTTATTTTTTTCAGAAGGTTAGGCTCAGTTACAATTGCAACAAGTATTTTTAATAACACCTTGATTGGAATAGATTAATTTAAAACCCAGGTTGAAAAGCAGAGGTGCAGTAAAATATCTATTTAGAAACAGCTTGTTTATTTTTACAAAAAGCCTAAAATATCTATTTAGAAACAACTCTTTATTTTTGCCTTTCTATAAATGGAATTGAATTTAATCTATAGATCAATTTGGAGAAAATGGACATCTTTATAATGCTAAATGTTCTAATCCTTACACATAATGTATCTCTTTAGTTATATTGGTCTTTATTTCAGCAGTCAGAAGTCTTCAGTTATAGAGGTCTTGCAAATATTTTCATAAAATTATGTTTAAGTGTTTTATGTTGTTGAGTCCTTTTATAAAGGGCATTTATTTTTAATTTCAACTTATAAACATCCATTGCTAGCACTTAGACATACAATTGACTTTTACATATTGATTTTGTACCCTAACTTATTAACTTATATGCCTTTTAATAAATCTTATGGGATTTTTATATGCAGACAGTTATATTGTTTTTAAACAAAAATAGCTTTATATTCCTTTCTGATGTGTATGAATTTTATTTTTTTTTGTCTTGCTTTAAGGCACTGGCTAGGATCTTAATACAGTATTAAATGGAAGTGGTAAGAGCAAATATCCTTGTTTTGTACTCAATATTAGAGAAAAATAAATGCTCCCTCTTTCACCATTAAGTATCATCTTAGCTGTATTTTGTATATGTTCTTTATCAGGATAAAGAAGTTTCTTTCTATTCCTAGTTTGCTGAGGGTTTTTTAAATCATGAATGAATGTTGCATTTTGTCTAATGCTCCTTTAACCTATGTTGTCATTACTAGAGAAGTCTTGTATTAGATAGGACATTAGGCAGTGTAAAAGTGTCAAACTTTGAGAGTAGATAGAAATTAGGTCCAAAGTGAAGGCTAACCTGGCCATAGCATAACAAAGCTTAAAAACAAGATTTAAGAATATCAAACTGACCTAAAATAAATTGCCTACATGAAAAAATAATGTGTAATACTATTTAAAGAAATATTAAAACTGGTATAGATAACTGTAAACTTTACAATGTCCAACACCTAATAAAAATTTACCAAGTTTGCATAGCAGCAGAAAAAAATGACCCATAACTGGGAGAAAATCAATTGGTAGAAAGATGTTTCTAAATGTATAGATGATCTTTAGTGTCAGAGTGTAAAATCAGGTATATTTATGTTGGGGAAGCCTGGGTGGTTCGGTCACTTAAGCGTCTACCTTCAGCTCAGGTCATGATCCCAGGGTCCTGGGATGGAGTCCCACATCAACCTCCTTGCTCAGCCTGCTTCTCCATCTGCCTCCACTCCCCCTGCTTTTGCTCGCTCTCTTTCTTTCCAACAAATAAATAAATAAATAAAATTTAAAAAAGTAAAATAAAATAAAATCAGGTACATTTATAGCTTTTTTTTAAAGAAGCATTTTGATATATCATCCATCTAGGATTTATTTTGTGAATGGTGTATGATATCAAAGTCAAATAACAATAGAATATTTTTACTATTGTTACTCAGTTACTTGGGCAATTAGCAAAAGTTTTATATTTCTTTTCCCTGTGCTTTTTAATATTTCCTATAAAATAGGAATGCTACTTTCTGGCTATTTGGGTTATCACCAAAATATATTCTTCCTTGTTTATTAAGGCCAATTCAGTTCTTTGATTCAAACTTCAAAAGAAGAAGGGAAGGACCTAAAGGGCTATGCTAAGCAAAGTAAGACAGAGAAAGAGAAATATATTATCCCTCATACATGGAATCTAAAACAAAACAAAAGAATAAATAAACAAATAAGCAGAATCAGATCTATACATACAGAGAACAGAATTATGGTTGCTGGGGGGTGGGGGTGGGGTGGAAGGGCAAAAGGATGAAAGGGAGTGAGAAATACAGTCTTCCAGCTATGGAATATATCATGGGAATAGAAGATACAGCATAGGGAATAGCCAATGATATTGTAATAGCACTGTATGGTTACAGGTGGTAGCTGCACTGTGATATAACTACACTGTGGTAGCTACACTGTGGTACATATGGTCGCTACATTGTGGTGAAAATAGCATTACGTATAGAGATGTAGTATCATTATGTTGTACACCTGAAACCAATGTAACATTGTGTGTCTACTATACTTAAATAAATAAATTAAGTAAGTAAGTAAGTAAACCTTAAAAGAATAAGGAAAAAATTAAAAGTTATTATAAATCTTATAAATATGTACAAAAATATAGAGAAAAGCATGACTATCGTAAAAAAAGAACTGTTAAGTATAAAGCAGAAAACCAAGTGGATATTGAAATGTGAAATATACTCTCTGAAATGAAAAAAAAAATAATATGAGAGTAATACCAGAGTGGGCACAGCAGAAGAAAGGATCAATGAAGTTAAAGGCATAGAACTTTAAACTGAACAAAATAAAATAAAAGTAAAAATATTTGGAAAAGGATGATATTTTATCAGTAAGCTCTAGGGAAATATTTAATATTAATGGCAATAGCAAATTTGAAAAGAAAAAATGTAACTAACCAGGTTTAAGAAGCTCAAAGAACTCTAAACAGAAAGACATAAAGATAATCAGACCCAGGTAGATAATAATCAGGCTGTTGAAAAAAACCGTTGAAGAAAAATCTTGAAAGCAGGTAGAGAGGAAAAAAACCCATATTAGAAGCAAAGAGAAAAAATAGAAATAAGAGCACATGTCTGAAAACCCTGTAATTCAAAAGACAATGGAATGTAATCTTTAAAGCAACATCAACAAGTTTTTTCATCATTTCCTTTGTGAAATCTAGTATTAGGCAATGAGTTCATTTTTTTTATCTTGTTGCTTTATTGGCTGGAGATATACTTACCTCCTTTCATAATTTTTACAGTGTGTTGGTTTTCAAGTTTTCACTACAGGTAAGACTTACAAACCATAAGAGCATTGCTATTAACGCCACTGTAAAAAAATTATAACTAAAGCCTATCAACATTAGTATTTGTATCACTATCATTTACATTTCCCTGTGTCAAACACATCTGTTTCCATGTGTTAGGGAAAAGGTGATAAAGACAGGAAAAAGGGTTGCTAGTAAAAGCAGATATGTCATTTAGCCACTGAAAAATATGCATATTGTTTCTTTTTATAAGTGTTTCTAAAAAGACAATTGATTCAAATACCATTTTATTAAAGAATTATACATATAAAAAGATAAAATAAATGTAGATAACCATAACAATTCATATTCATAAACTCTGCTTGTGGTTTCTTCATTTTTCACAAAGCAATGGAAGAAACATGTATGAAATAGAAACATGTATGAAATTATTAAAATCATAAGTCATTAAAATGGATGCTTATTTAAGCCTTCAGCTTCAAGGTCCAAGAGCATTCATAATTATGTTTAGAAAAAGGAGGTTCTCACTCCCTCCATAATTTTAAAGTGTAAGTATAATTTAGGAATGAATAAGAAAATGAGGTAAATTTGGATATATTTTTATAATAATATTATAATTTTTTATATTATTCTCAGGAAACCACTTGGACAACTTTTTTCTTTTATAAAAACCTCAAAAGTTTCAGGAAGAAAAAGATATGATGTACAAATATAAAACATATATTGTTTTAATATTATAATATTTAATTCTACAATGTTTAATATTACACATTTCAAAATGTTTAAATATTAAACTTAATATTCCCTGCCTACAACATGTCTCCCCAGCAAAGAGTTTTGCAGTGCCTCAGTTCCAGTGAAGGGCTGACAGGTCTCATTTCATAGGCAGACCAGATCATACCCAGTTAAAACCAGTGTTAAAAAACACTGCCCACAGCAGGCAAGGAGAGCCTCTGCAGATGACTGGCCTGAAGGATAGAGAAGCCAAAACACAACTGCAGAGCATAAGCAGCATACACTGGAAATACTCCCTGAAGCACCAGGCCCTGAGCAGTACATGACCTCTTCTTGATAAGGCCATTACTTTCAGGAGCAGGAGACATAACTGGCTGTTCTAACACACAGAAAAAGGCAGAGGCTTAGACAAAATGAGATGACAAAGAAATTTATCCCAAATGAAACAACAAGATAAGGTCACAGCGAGGGATCTAAGTGAAACAGATATAAGTAACATGTCTTATGGAGAATTTAAAATATTTATCACAAGGATACTCACTGGGCTTGAGAAAAGGACAGAGGACATCAATGAGACCCTTACAAAGAGATAAAATATTTTAAAAAGAATGAATCAGAGATGAAGAGCACAATAAATAAAATTAGAAACATGCTTACTGCAATGTACAGCAGACTGGAAGATGCAGAGAAACTTATCCATGACCTAGAAGACAAATTATGGAAAGCAACGAAGCTGAACAAAAGACAGAAAGAAGAAATATGGAACATGAGAATAAACTTAGGGAACTCACTGACTCCATCAAATGTAATAACATTCATATTATAGGAGACCCAGAAGAAGAGGAGAGAAAGGGGGAAGAAAATTTATTTTTTTTTTATTTTTTATTTTTTTTAAAGATTTTATTTATTTATTTGACAGAGATAGAGACAGCCAGTGAGAGAGGGAGCACAAGCAGGGGGAGTGGGAGAGGAAGAAGCAGGCTCCTAGCGGAGGAGCCTGATGTGGGGCTCAATCCCATAACGCCGGGATCACGCCCTGAGCTGAAGGCAGGCGCTTAACCGCTGTGCCACCCAGGCGCCCCGAAAATTTATTTGATAAAGTAATAGCTGAAAACTTCCCTAGTCTGGAGAAGGAAACAGACATCAAGATCCAGGAGGCACAGAGAACTCCCATCAAAATCAACAAATGTCGGCCAAAACCAAACATATTGTAATTAAATTTGCAAAATATAGTGATAAAGAAAAAAAATCTTATAAGCAGAAAGAAAAAAAGATGTCATTAGCTTGCAAAGGAAAACCTATGAGGCTAGCTGGAGATTTTTCAACAGAAACTTGGCAAGCCGGAAGACTAGCAAACCAAATCCAACAATACATTGAAAGTATCATTCACCACAATCAAGTGGGATTTATTTCTGGGCTTAAAGGATGGTTCAATATTCACAAGTCAATCAACATAATACACCACATTAATAAAAGAAAGCATAAGAACCATGTGATTCTTTCAATAGATGCAGAAAAAAACATTTGACAAAGTACAACATCCATTCATGATAAAAAAAAAAATCTCAACAACATAGGTATAAAGGGAACATACCTCCACATAATAAAGGCCATGTAAAACAACCCACAGCTAATATCATCCTTGATGGGGAGAAACTGAGAGCTTTCCTTCTACAGTCAGGAACAATATAGGGATGTCCACTCTCAGCATGGTTACTTAACACAGTACTGGAAGTCTTAGCCACAGCATTCAGACAACAACAAAAAAAAGTAAAGGGCACCCAAATCAACAAAGGAGAAATCTAACTTTCACCATTTATGACATGATGCTATATATAGATCCACCAAAAAACTGCTAGAACTGATTATTGGATTTAGTAAATTATTGGTGCAAGATACAAAATCAACATAAAAAAGCTGTTGCATTTCTATACACTAATAATGAAACAGCAGAAAGAGAAATCAAGGAATTGATCCCGTTTAAAACTGCACCAAAAACATATCCCCTCTTCCCCCACACTTTCCATTATAAAAGAGGTCATATGATTCTCTGGGTGTGCCTTTGTTCTCTGGGTTTGCCTAAGGTTTTGTTGAAGGTTGTTCCCAGTGGTCATTCTCTGTTATTCTCAAATAAACCCATTAATCAGATTGTATTGGTTTTTAATATATTATGGACTATTTAGAAGAGCCCAAACAGGTGTGTATGTATGTGTGTGTGTGTGCGTGTGTGTGTGTGTGTGTGTGTGTGTGTATCTCCCTCCCTCTCGCTTTCTCAAAGTTAGATGGGGTAAATGAGTGTGCTTTTAAGTATAGAGGAGTCTTCTTCTTTCTTTTCTTTCTTTCTTTTTTTTAAGATTTTATTTATTTGAGAGAGAGAGAACAAGTCAGGGGCAGAGGCAGAGGGAGAGGGAGAAGCAGACTCCTCACTGAACAGGGAGCCCGATGCAGGGCTCCATCCCAGGACCCTGAGAACATGACCTGAGCTGAAGGCAGATGCTTAACTGACTGAGCCACCCAGGTGCCCCGAGGAAAGAGTCTTTAAATAAGAGACTTCGTGGGCAAAAGGAATGACTTTTTAGGTTATGACAATGACATACTCCTGAATGCGGTGATTAGAGGTATGTCTTGTATAAAATTTCACCTTTCACAGCAAATTGCTCTGGTCAAATAAATACAGCTAAAAGTATCCATTCTGAGACCCAAATAAATATTTTGTTTTTCTGTTTTTGTTGTTGTTGGGGAGGGTATTTTTTGTGTTATTTGTTTGTTTTGTTTAAGCTTGTGTTCTTATTGTTTCTGCTGTTAATCAACAAGAAATAATTGGAACCAGGAAGTTTCCAATTTCTAAGCTTCCCCTGATACATAAGATGAATACACACCTAGTAACCAAATTTCTAGGAATAATAGTCTATGGGGACACTACAACGTTTCTAATGGAAGCCTTATTTAGTCTTTCAAAATGTCAGAGTGGTTATGATGTTTTCATGTTGAAAGAACTACTGTATGTTAGCATTTAACAGAGAAGACATTAGAACAGTTTATCACACGTTGGAAAATTAATCACATATAAGAGACTTGATGATTTCACATGTACAAATGGAAAATTTAGTCTTTTAAAATCAACAAGGTTCTTTAAATGTCATAAAAATATAATACAGATTATGCTATTAAAATATGTAAAGTCCCAAAGATATATGAAATCTCATTTGCACTTCTAATTAGTTTGAAAAGGCACTGTTAATTTTTTATGGAAAAAAATTTGAGTGACAGAGATGATTCTGAGGATATATAATTATATTCCATTTAGTCAGGTTTTTTCTATCTCTCTTTAGAAAAGAAATGATTTCTATACAAATAAATGAAATATGGATGAATTAGCTCCAAATGTCTCTTCTCCATGCTGCTCAGGCCATCTTTGCTAGTTAGTGAATAGATAATGACCAATTTATTTGAGGTCTCCAGAAAACCAGTAAGATGAGTATTACAATTCTATAAAATTATTTTTATTCTATGTATTTTTAGGAACTAAAAGAATTCACAAAATTTCTAATATATACAGAATTTCTGCCTGAAAGACTGACACATCAGTTTAAGTTCTTATTTTCCTCACTCTTCATAACTATTTTTTATTGTGTTCTTAGGAATCAATAGTGGCACATGTGAATCTATCTTTCAGTGCTCATTATATTAGTTACTTAAATGGCAATGAAGTATGACTCTAAATCATACCTCACAAATTTTGTAGCTTTAGATGAAATGAATCATGTAAATCCAGTTTAAAGCTACACATGTGTTCTATGATCACTCTGAGTTTTCTTTGAAAATTATGTAAGCTAGAGTAACTACATACCTTAATTATCTAGTATAAATTCTTTAGATTTTATGTTGTTTCTATAAAATAATATGCACTTTCCAAGTTGAAGATTTCCTACCTATGAAATATTAAAAAGTACAGAGCATGGTCTATAAATGCAATTGCAGAGCAAGTTCTACGTAAAAGGATAATAGAAATTAGGGCATAAACTTTTAAATAACTACCCTGAAGAAAAGACTATACCCAACTGGTGTATGTTTACTCATCAACAAATATTTGTGGAACAATTTCTCTATCATACAGTTCTAAGTGGTAGGATTACACAAATGAATAAATCAACTCCAATCGCCACCCTCAAGACTTCACACAAGTGGGAGAGAAAATAAGGGAAATTGATACACACATAATAAATGTGTATTACATGTATGCATATTATATAATTTTAATTGATAAGTATTAAGGAGAAAAGACAGAAAAAAGGGAGAAGTCTAGGGGGTAGGTAAGGTTTTTGTAGTTTTAGGTTGGGTTGATCTAAGACAGGTGACATTTAAGTAAAGATCCTACAGAAATAAGGAATGAAAACATGAATATGTAGGGAAAGAAAAGTCCAGGAAAAGGAAAATCCAGTACAAAACATCTGGATAGGCGGCATGCCTGATCCACTCAATAAATACTGAGAAAGCCAGTGTGTTTTGAACAGCATGAGCAGAGGCAAATAATAAAAAACAGTCTGTTGGTAAAGTAAAAATTTTAAAAAACTGACAAGGACTTTCCTGACCAAACATGAGTTAGGCTTCTTTGAGCCTTCTTCTCATCAAGGCCTCATCTTTGGGCTTCCTTACCTATCCTTGTCCTTGCAGAGCCTAGTTTTAGCAAGAAGCCTGCTAAGCCAGTTTAAACAGCACCCCTCCACCCCTGATTTCTGATCACCCTCAATAGCTTGTCAAATTTCTCATCCTTACCATCCCCAAGGTGATCCCTGATCACCCTGACCTGCCTTCAGCAATAATTCTGTTTGATCAGCTTAGCAAAACTTCTGCCTTCCCTTGATGTCTCCTCTTAGTAATTTTCTGCCCACTGATGTCCTAACCTGCTCCTTAATTATAAATCCCCACTAATCTTTTTATATTTAGATTTGAGCCCCATCTCTCTCCCATGTTGTGATAGTCTTGACACCCAACACAAGTCTTAAATAAAGTCTTCCTTTTTTTTTGCATGTCAGAATATTTTTTTCTTTAATAGAGTCATTATCAATGTAACATGTAAACTGACTTCAGAAAACTAAAGGTAATCTATGATAATCCAATAAAACTAATCAAATTTATGGAGAAAAATGTAAAATGTAATTTTATTTTACAATAATAGAAATACTTATGTTAGATTATGTAGCGCTCAGGAGCTATACCTCCCAGCATTTATTCTCCTTTACGTTAGGAATAATTCAAATAAAGAAACTGAGAAGGTAGTATATATAGGCGACTATGTAAAAATAGCAGTTTAAAATATTTATCATTGAATAAAATAAGTGTTTACCCCATTTTTAAAGATACTGGATTGGATGTTGCTGGACTGTGAAGCTATAATGATTGCAAGTAGGGGGAAATTAGCTGTTACAAAAGAATTATTAAGATGGTTCACAATGGGAGTCTGATTATCAAAATGAACTCAAATTATGAGGTGAACATTTCTCAGAGAGAGAAAAATAAAGCTCACTCCATTGCTGAGCAAGGAGAAATCTTACTGGCAAAATACAGAAAGAAAAAAGTACTGAATCTAAAGACTGTGTTAAAAGGCAAACAAAAAAAAAATATATATATATATGCATAGGTTAATGAAAAAAGAGAGAAAGAAAAATTTTGCAAAAGTACTAATGAGGAGCAAAGTCTTTCATGGAAATTAATTGATACAAACTGTAGGCAAAGACTGAAGATTTGTAGTGTATGAATTCTAGGCAGAAAGAGTGCCTAAAACACACACCCACGATCTCAGAAGGAACCCAGTGGACATTACTTAGTTGCTTGGCTCCCTGGTTAACGGGGTGCATTAGTTTGAGGAACTGCAAGTATATATCAGAATCCCATTAAATAGCCTTTGTAACTCATGTGGACAATATTCCTGCACAGGATAGCAACAGTGTATGCTACTGAACAGTCCTCTGTGTATATGAGTGTTTAATTTCAGAGTTTGGATTGTCTTAAAAAATCTACTTGACTTTATTTAAATTCCTGAATTAAAGAGTCCCTCTTTTTTCTCACCCCTCATCAACAGTGCTCAGTGCTCAGAGTGATATCTGCCTGAAAATAGTCAAAATTCTGGTTTCCAGAGTAAAAAGAAAAATAGGCTTTATGTCCCAATGACGCTGGCTTACTGTGCTTTTTATCCTATTCTGAAAACAATAATTTTCAAAGGGTCAATCAGTTTGAGTTGTGTGCAGTTAGCCTGTTCAACTTCATCCCAACCTACTTATGGGCCAGTTAATGCCTAGAAAAATTAATTCAACTACGTACTTTTATTAATGAATAAGGCTTTTAATGACTTTTTGATTAAAAGTTCTGTGTTTTCTTACAAAAATAATTAAAATCATAACAACTTTTGTGTGTTTTTTTAATTATTACTCTATGGAAAACTTTCGACAATTCAGTATGAAAATTATTCTTCCATTTTCTGTTATGGTAATCCATGGTTAGAACCCAAAGGAAGCTAAAAGTGAGATGAAAATGTATACTCTGAACATATGGCTTAGAACTTTTGCTGTTCTGATTTTCTGTCAGGAGTTGTCATGAGGATCCTCTGACACTATAACACTCCTGGTGTATTAGGACACCTGCCTTCTAACATTGTGATTGGGGAAGCCATATCACTTGGGAGGACAATTGTTTTCATTTATTTTGATAAAATTCTATGAGAAATGGCTAGTAGTTTCTGCTATTACTGTTAGCTATATATTCTTACAATTTTTAATCCCAAAGCAGTTTTTATTTTCCAAAGGGAATGGCTTCATGATCAAAGATAGGGCTCTTAACCAATAAGTCATCCCCCCTCAGACCCACTGACCTTGGGTGAAGTTGGGTGTACTTAATAATCAGATTCTGGAAATAATTTTAGTTCAGTTGGCTTTTCCACCAGTTAAGGCATATCTGGCAACTTAAAGTTCCATAGCTCCTTTGTCCCACATGCTGAGTTTGGAGTATCTCAAAATTCCCTGCACAGCTTTTAAGACTTTCTAGCATTGCTGCCAATAAAACCCCTTTTAGCTTCAATATGAAACCACAGGTTCTCTCAAAAATTAGGCTAACCTTGATGCTATCCTTATTAGGGGGCAGGTTAGGGCCTCATTACTGGCTATAGGTCTTTTGTTCAACTTCATGCTTGATCCTTCTGTGTATAAAATCAGCTAACGTGAAGATCTTAGTACACATTTCCGTAAGACTGGGTCAAAGTGCAGATTAGAGGGTCTGCTCAATATCAAGCTCTAAAGCATCTCTTCTTGATGGTGATTACTGAATTAATTCAAATGACTTCATAGTTCCGTGTTTAATCAAAATTAATGAATTCATCACCAGTGCACTGATTTATTTGTGTGATTAGAACTAAAAAGGTCATTCTCATCATTTTTCACCTCTTTTAATCTTGGTTTCTCTATTAAGGAGAGTAGATTTAATGCCTCTTGAAAAGAGATGTTTCTTTTCCTTATATTGTGTGAATCAGTTTAATTCCCTATGAATAGATTTTACTTAGCTTTTCAATAAGTTTTAAAAGTATGTACTACAAAGGAAAGCCAGTGTGTATCTATTTTCTCTAAAAGATATCTTGAGAAAGAGCTATGTTTCCCTACAGAGCTTTAGGGACTCCATTATTGTATCTGACAGTGTTTAAAAATTCCCTCTTTAAGTGTTCATTTCTTTTCTCCTTTTCTCTCCCCACTGAGTCTGAATTTGTAAAAGAAAGAAACTCTGTTGTATATTTTATATTCTTTGTGAATAGTGAATGATAGTACTTAGCAGTTGTTCAACTATATTTACTGACCAAATGAATGGAATGATTACATTGCACAATTGGATTATAAACCAATTCATATCTTCTATACCCTACAACTGGTTTTTTATGCCAGGAAATTACCTTCTTTGACTCAGGAAGCAAGCATCGCATTAAAGTGAAAGGATAAAGGACAAAAAATGTGAAAAGCTTGTGTTATTTTTTGTTAAAGAGATGAGATGATGAGAAAAGAGAAGATAAAACATATGTGTAGGGTATATTCTTCTAATAGTTTTCTATTGTTGCTATAATAAGTTACACAATATTGGCAGCTTAAAACTCACAAACTTATATCCTTATAGTTCTCAAGGTCAGAAGTCTAAAATGGGTCTCAAGGGGATAAAATCAAGCTGTTAACAGAGCTGTGTTCCCTCTGGGGTCACAGTGAGAAAAGATGTCCTCTTCCCTTAAGAGTGTCTCAAGGCCACCCACTTTCCTTTGCTTAGGCCCTCTTCCTACATTTTCAAAGCCAGAAATTTTGGGCTGAGTTCTTGTGTTACCATATGTCTGGGTTTCTGCTTTTCTGCCTCCCCCTTCTAGTTTTCTGAGAGCCCTGTGATTAGCTTGGGCTTATGGGCATAACATAGGATACTCTCCCCACCTCAAGGTCCTTAATTTAATCACATCTTCAAAGTCCCTTTTGCCACATAAGGAAACATACTTATAAATTCCAGGGATTAGGACGTGGGCATCTTCAAGGAGCCATTATTCAGCTTAACACATATCCTATTCCAGATTGTAACAAAGTGGTTCTCCATCAGGGAAATAATTTTGAGACTCATTCTTCTTCTTTAAAACACAAGAGAAGAAGGAAATGTCATTTAGTGAGCACCAGCAATGTAAAAAGTACTCTGTTACTTTCCCATAAATTATCATAATTAAGCCATTATATGCTAAATATATATTGAGCATTTCTATGTAGCTACTCTTCCATGTGTGAGGTACTGGGCACCAAGTGGTTACCTAGACAGACAAGGCTGGTCTCTCATACACTGAATGTTCCAATGTATTTGATGGTAATAAAGACAAATGAACAAGAAAAAAAAAGTCATTGCTATTGAGAAATGTTTTACAAGGAGAATACACGTTGTCACTTAATATAAAGTAATAGATAAAGGTTTACTTTAATTACAAAGGGGACACATAAACAGTTTTTTATATTAAGAATGAAAAATGAAAGTCATTCCCAGGAAGACTTGATATGTTATTACTTTCTCAGTGAAAAAAAGTAAGGACCTAACTGAATAATTTGCCTACATCACACAACTACTGTAATAGCAAAGCTGGAATCAAGTCCAGAAATTCTGATTAAAAGTAAAATGTATTTTTTGTGAAAACTAACTGACATTAGGTTGTGGCTACTTTAGTGTGCAGGCGACAGGGTGGAGAGGCGTGAATTTGCATTCCCTCTTCCCTGAGGACATTTGGCAATGTCTGTGGACATTACTGTTTGTCGCAAATTAGGTAGATGTACTACTAGCGTCTAGTTGGTCAAGGCCAGAGACGCTGTTAAACATTCTACAGACACATGACAGTCCCTCTCCCAACAACAAAGACTTATTCAATCTAAAATATCTGTGTTGTTGAAGTTGAGTGTCTGATCAATATATATGCGGTAAACAAGGGCAATTTTAAGAAAATGGGAATGTAGTCAATCTGGAATAGTAGAAACTATATAGTCTATAAGAAAAATATGTGAAGTTACTGGGTACCCAACAAATGATAGTAGGGCAAGGGGGAATATTGATGATAGTGATGATGATGGTGATACATTGGAAGAAAACGTGAGAGTGAAGAAGGTATCTTTTTGGATAGAGGCTTTGTCTTTACTCACAGATTCTGGGTATGTCTAATTTCAGTTGGCAGATACGATGTGGCTGTCAAATTTTATTACTCCTAGAAAGACCTATGTCCAGTGTCAGTCTAATTCAAATATTTGTCTCATTGTATGCCCAAAGACCCAATTCTTTTTCTCGGATCACTGATGAATTGCTATTTTTATTGACAATCTTAGATTGGTGTTGTATGGAAATTTGGTGAATTTCATTGTTAAAGATTCATCTTTAAAAGTACAACTGGCGAGGAAGATGATAATACCTTACATTTATATTGTGCTTTACAACTTTCAAATATTTTTATATGCATAATTTCATTTGGCCCTATGTAATCCTGTAAATTATTCATACCAATTCTTTGCTACACTTCTTCCATGCTATGTATATTTGAGAAATCTAAATCAGTGTCTTTTTACTATATCTTAATATATTGTAGTTGCAATGAAAATCTGGAATAGCCACTTTTCTCTGTAACTATTATAATTTTTTTCAGTAGTACAATGATCATAGTCTGCACTTTGAGAATATTTTGTTTTAAAAAATTTCTACAGTTACTTGTTCCCTAAATTTTATTTTTAAATTTTTATATAATTTATACATAATATAATTTTTATGTTTATAACTTATTTATAAATACAGAGAGGGAGGTATAACACATACACAGAAAAGAGCACAAAGCATAAGTCAATAAATAAAAAGGTTTCCATGAAGTACAACATACTATAACCTTTACCAATTGAGAAAAGATTACAAGTCTCCTGAAGTCTCCCCTTTGCCCCCTAAGTCACTATCCCCAAGGTTTATCATTTTATTGGGGGGTAAATTTAAATTACAATAAAATTTATTTTTAATAAATTTTAATTGTCCAATTGCATGAGATTTAACCATTTATATACCAGTATAATGGCGAAATCATTACCCACACAGGATCCAGAACATTTTCATCACATCAAGAAGTTCCTCCACACTCCTTTCTTGTCAATATTCTTTCCTCGTTCAGGCAATCATTTTTTAATTTATATCATCATAGATTTTTATTTTGCTTTTTCACTTTATAAATAACAATGTATGTTTTGTGTGCATGTATGTATGTATGTATATAAGAATATGGCTCCTTTGCTGAACATATTTTTGAGTTTCAACCATTTTGTTGCAAATAGTCTGTTCCAATTTTTTAATTGCTGAAATATGTTGTATGAATATACTATAATCTGTTGATCCAGTCTCCACTGAATGAACATTTGATTTATTTCCAGTTTTAGGTTATTATAAAAATGATTGCTCTGAACATTCTTGTATGTGTCTTTTAATTAACGTATATATATTTGTGTATTTTGGATAAATGTCTAGAAGTGTAGTTCCTATGCTATATGGTAGAGGTATGCCAAAGCTGTTCAGTAAATTTTAGCAATAATTCTAATCTTTCAGATCTAAAAAAAGATCAATGGAGAAGCAAACATAATTGTTTTATTGTGTGTCATAATAAGTTATCATTTAAAAAATAATGAGAAGGCTTTTTTACTAACATTGATCCTTATCTTATCCCAGATACTGGGAAATTTTCATAAATGAGAAGTTAGGAGTCTTAGGCATGACAGAATACAAACTTTCACTCTATTTCTTACATTAAAATATGGAAGAAAAATTAACATTTTTAATTATCTACTATGAATGAAAAGTGAGCATTTCTTAATTATGTCCTACATAGCATAAACTATGGTAGATACTTTAAAACATCAAAGATAGCTCTTTCATTCTATATCTCTACAGAGTAAAAGAGAAATAGATGGTACATTAGTTTCCTATTGCTGCAGTGAGAAACTACCAAAAGCTTATTGATTCAAAAGAAAAGGTCTGAAGTTTGTAATATCCACCGTGTTTCTCTTAGCCCACGGCTGCAGTACTTGTCTATTTAAAGTCAAAATTGGTCAAGAGTGCTTAGAAATATCCCAAATTTAAGCTTATCTGTCTCCATTGTATATCAGGAGATCTGAATCTTCCAAATGATCAGGGTAAATTATCCCTTCTAAGAAAAGAATTTCTTTCTTTGCCTTTTGGCTTTCATGGTATTAGAAGCCTATCATGACCAACCTTACCTATTGTTCAATGTTTAAGTAACCAACCATTTTCCCTACTTGAAGTATTTCCCTTCTAAACTTGCAGAGTTGTGAAGACAGCCATTAACAACTCTCCAAGTGAACCACTGAAGTGATGGGAAGCACAGTGACATATTTCTACCCCTGGTTCCTGGACTCATGAATTCTATTTATTGGAGAAGCAGAGTAATATAACATTGTTAATTTAAGAAATTTTAACATCCTGGGGCGCCTGGGTGGCACAGCGGTTAAGCGTCTGCCTTCGGCTCAGGGCGTGATCCCGGCGTTGTGGGATCGAGCCCCACATCAGGCTCCTCTGCTATGAGCCTGCTTCTTCCTCTCCCACTCCCCCTGCTTGTGTTCCCTCTCTCGCTGGCTGTNCTTTTTCTCTGTCAAAAAAAAAAAAAAAAAAAAAAAATCTTAAAAAAAAAAAAAAAAAAGAAATTTTAACATCCTAGGGGATGGTGTCACAATTTTGCGTCATGTCATTTCTAAGCAATGTCTTAGTTCTACCTTTGAAAGACTGTTTTATTGCTGTCACTCCTAAGGCTTCTAGGGTGTGTATATGGTAGGAAGAATGGATCCCATGGTCTTGTGAACAATGCCACACCTTCTTTGTTATAAAGTGGATTCATATATTGATTCCATGCCAATGCATTCAACATTCTATAATTCTCTAAGAGTGGTGCTGCCTGAGGTCTTACAGGGGAAAAAAAAGAAAAAGCCATTTTTAAGCAAGATAAATCACTGTCCCAGCTGAGGTGGAAGGGAAATAATGCAATCATTTGCCACTAAGTAATAACTTACTTATTTGATGGGTGCTGTCATGTTGGTCTTTTTTGGTGGCAGGCTAGACATCTGGCAAGGATAGTACCTAGATCAATTATTATGATTATGAGCTATGTTGGTGGAATTATTTATGGCCTCCATATCTGCCACTATGGCTTCATAAACCCATTGTGCCAGCACTGGGGGTGGGGTGCAATGATATAAGCTGGGTCATTTTAATTGGCAAAATCACTTTGTCTAATTGGTTGCTTAGTGCTTCTGTGGTAGATGTTCTCTAGTAAAGGTTAGCTTGTAAGACACACATCTTGACATTCCATTCCCACTACAGAAGGTCCATCCATATACTTCCATCCCTGACCTCCTTCCAATTATCCAGTTTTTCTCTCTCCAGTTGTCTAAAGAGACAAGCTGCTCACTGCTGTTCATGAGTGGTAATTTTGACCACTTTTCTTTTCACCCAAAGTAGATGACCAAAAATTCTTCTTGAAGATCTTCCATTGGGAGAATTTCCCCTCAAGTCTCTCTTTCATGGATACACCTGAGTGAAGCTATAATGCATTTTTCAGCTCGTTCTAATATACAGACTACCAATCTGTGAAAAGAACTTGAACTTTTCCTCCTTCATTAGCTCATCATAAGGGATCTCACACACAAAATAGTCATAGTCAAAGAGGTAGTCCTAGCCATCTTCTTGTGTAGCTTGCTGTGACTTCTGTCTCTGCTTATCCCCAATCCTAGATTTATCACTTCCATTTTTATAATGTTTTGTTCCTAGGCCCACCCTAACTTATGACTTGGTGGATTTGACAGAACTCAGTGCATGGGAGACAATTTGAGCTACATGATTACTTTCTTCCCCTGATCAAGGATTCCATCTCTCACAGTGCCCAGTAGCAAGGCAGGTTTTTATTGTTGTTGTTTGTTTGTCTTAATGATGTATAATTCTATGCTACAAATGACATGAGTTTGTTCCACTACCTTAGAAAATCTACATTTTGGTTCTCCTCTTGGGATTTCACCCCAAAATAAACATGACAATTTTTATTGATATATCTAGATAGATATATAGTGGATATATGTAGACATATATATACACACACACATTATATATAATGTAATATATATAATATATATAATATTAATATATAATGTAATATATTATATACAATATAGAATGTAATATGTATTATATATAAAGTAATATGTATGTGGGGTATATATATATCAATCTATCTATCATCTATCATCTATCTATATATATATATATAATCTTATAGATTAATCTGTAAGATTGTAGGGCCTCTTAGATGTTGTGAGATAAGAGCTAGAATTGCTTATACCGCAGCTACAAAACACTTTTTCCAACCTGAGCTCTACAAAGAACAAGAAACTTTCCATGGCACTTAGTAATTGAGCTAGAGCTGTATTTCTAAGTGTGGACATGCATCGCCAAAGTGTGAAGAAACCTACTAGGCATTGTGCTTCTTATTTAGTTGCGTGAGGAGTGACATGAAATAATCTGTCCTTTATTTTAGAGGCAGATGTCCTCATAACCCCAGACTACTGGGCATCAAAATCTTCATTAATGTGCTATACCTTTGGATATTTGTAGAGTTAATACACTACCCTTCTTGCTCATACAGTTCAAATGGTATGATATCACTGGGACAATGGACTAAAAATGTTCTGCGGAAGATCCGGATGGTCCAGGTGCTTTTAATTTAAAACTGTAACAGAAAGTTGATAGTTAATACGGTCCTAGGACAGGCTGTAAATAAGTATGGTTTCTATCACATATAAATTTGAACTGTTTCTGAGCCTCTCTCCTGATAGATACAATACACCTTAAACTGTGATCATCTGTACAAGAAATACTTCATTAAGTTTGCAATAGTCCACCATCATCCTCCAGATCCATCTTGGTTTTGAAGGGTCAGGCTGATAAAATTAAATGGGATGTGATAGTGATTACTACTACTCATCCTCATCTTTTACATCATAGATAGCAACAACTTCTGCAGTTTTCTAAGGGATTTTATTTTATTTTATTTTTTTTTCTCCAGAAGAGTGAGTCCGTTTTAGAGGTTTCCATTTAGGCTATCTGACCATAGCAGCTATTACTTTACCAGCAAATGAACCAAAGTGGAGTATCTGCAAAGTACCAACTATCTCCTTTCCTATTATACATGTCAAGATTAAAAAAATAACCAGTGCGCGTCCCAGTAGATATACAGCACGCCAGACTTTGCACAGGCCTCCATTTACTTGTCCTCCACACACTTTTACTCTAACAGGGAAAGCATGATTAGGCTTTGGGTCCTGGATATTAATGTGAACAGCCCAGCAGGCCTTGAAATGGTGTTGTCTCTGCTCTCATGTATGTTTAGCTAACTAAATGGCTGTAAGTTGCAAATTCATTACCATATATATTGCAATGAAATTATAGAGTCTTTCTTCCTGGGGACCTGAATTCTCTTCCAGTTAATAGGTTTGGATCAGAAAACCAGCTCATTCTGGAAACTAAACAATACATTATGACTTTTGGGGGAAGTTGCCCTCAGTCTCTTGATCATCCATTCTTGCTTTCTCTTGATTTTATGGATTCAGGACCACCCTTTCTGGCTGCTTACCTCTCCTGCCTTTGGGGATACCATTTTCTTTTAACTATCTCCATATATCTCTGTGAGTTAGAACTTCCTAGTTGCTACTCACCCTTACCTCTCATTAGACCTATCTTTCATCTGATAATTAACTGCCACCACTTTGCTTCCATGATTTCTGGATTCTACCATCCCCATAACTATCATGGATCTGAGCTCAGTTTGTAATAAAATCTCTTATTATCCCCATTGGCTTAGAGAGAACAGACACCACTGAATTTCTCAATTTTGTTTGTGTCTCTCTCAGAAACAAATTCCTTAAAGCTTTGGCCTTAGCATAGAACATAGGCAAGTTGTTGGTTTTCTAGCCATACAGAGTATGTCCATTATAGCATGTTCATTTGTTAGTCTTTTTAAAAAAACTGTTTTAGTGAGGCATAATTAATTCATAATAAATCACATATGTTTAAAGTATACCACTTGGTAATTTTTGAGATATCATTTATCTATGAAACTATTACCACAATCAAGATAACAAATATATTCACCACCCTAAAGTATTTATAATCCCTTATGGAAATCAACCTCCGCACTAGGGCCACCACAACGTCTCATCTCCATGCTACCACTGAATTATTTTTTGTCACTATAAGGTTAGCTTGCAGTTTTTGGAATTTTAAATGAATGGAATCTTCATAAGCTATATCTAAAATGGGTGAATTTTACTGTATGAAAATTATACCTCAAGAAAACTGATACAAAGATTAAATATTTGATCAGTTTAAAAAGTGTTTCTCATTTGGCACAAGGTCACACTGTTAAACAGTAGTGTATCTGGCAATCCAGCTCAGCCAGTCTGATTTCAGAACTTAGTTTTAAACCACTTTAATTAGAATATAAATTTATTTTAATATAATAAAATATTATTTTAATGTGTAATTTTCAAAATTCACTTATTAGGTATCAGAAACTTCCAGACTCAACATATTATTGTAGCAGTGATGTCTTTTGAAACTCAAATGCTCATACTTCATACACATAAGGATTCTGCCAGTGGACTTTCACCACTTCTCTTATCCTCCCACCACACCAAAGACATAAACACAGCTATTACAAGTAGTTTAGTTTAAAAAGCCTTATTAGGTTAAGAATTTCTAAAGTGCAAAATAGTATTTGGGTGACTATAATTACATGTTAATTTACATCAAATATTAAATTGATAGTAACCAAAGATTATACAGTCATAGAATACAGGCACTTAATGAAATTCCAAAGATTATTGATCTAATGTCCCTAGTTGGCATTTAAGGAAATCAGAGTCCATAAAGGTACATGGCTTGTTTGATAGTACACAGTTCCTTAGTTGAGAAAAAGTCAAGACTAAATCCTAAGTCCTCTGATTTGGACTAATATCCTTTCTTCACTCATATATGATAATTGTTGCACTGAGAGTCCATGCTATCCAAGATACTTGAGAAGAGACAGAATGATTTTGTAAGTAAACCATGAGGTAATCAGCTTGAAGGGCTCTTATCTATATTGATTTCTATATTTACCTTATAAGAAATGTATCCCAGTTGAATTATGAGAAATTTGGTTGAAGAAGTAGAGTATTAGAAGAATTACCATAAATGCAGCACTGATAAGAAAATTAGTTAACTCTGACAGTCATGTGTCAGAGTATCAAGTAAATCACTTAACCTCATTTTTATGATAGACTAAAACTCTATTTACATATTGCTGCACAGGGAAGAGAGATGAGATTTCATTCCTGAATTCATGTAAAAAGGCAGACGTACTCTCTTGTTGCCTCTTTCTAAGTGGTAAGGTTACTTCTTATATGCTTGTTTGCCTTAGTACCTTGAAAGATATTGTCATCAGATTAGAAGCTTATGTATATTTAATGCAAATTTACTAAGTATGCCATCCATATTAAATCTTGTTTTAGGAAAAGTCACAATGTCTCCACATTGTTAAAGGATGGTTTTCAAAATAAGTTTAGACATTAGTTATTAAAGTTATATCAACTTCCTCTCTAGTACTAGGGGTAGTTAGTGAAAAGTATATGATTTTTGAAATTTTAGAAGATTTAGTTTTACATTAAAGTAAAAAAAATTAAATAAAAATAGGAAGGAAACTTATTTAAGCTCACATGCCCACCCCAATTATATTCTTATTGTTGGATATAACCTTAATTTTTGTTCTTTCATAAATTACATATAGCTAGTGGTGTTATTTTTATTTATTTATTTTTATTTATTTTTAAAGATTTTATTTATCCATTTGACAGAGATAGAGACAGCCAGTAAGAGAGAGAACACAAGCAGGGGGAGTGGGAGAGGGAGAAGCAGGCTCCCAGCAGAGGAGCCTGATGTGGTGCTCGATCCCAGGACTCTGGGATCACGCCCTGAGCTGAAGGCAGACGCTTAACGACTTGAGCCACCCAGGCGCCCCTAGTGGTGTTATTTTAGAAGGGGCCCATTATACAGTACAAACATATAATTTATTTGCCATTTAAATTATTTTTCTGTAACAGAAAAAAAAAGTGAGTAGTGTCTATTATGGATTAAACTGTCCACCAAAAAACCATGTTGAAATCCTAACCCCTGTACCTCAGAATGTGATTTTATTTGGAAACAAGATTATGGTAAGAAGATTTGGAAATAAAGTATGTTATTAGTCAAAAACAAATTCATACTGGAGTAGAAAGGGCTCTGAATCCAATGTGACTGGTGTCCTTATAAGAAGAGGAGAAGATGGGGTGCCTGGGTGGCTCAGTAGGTTAAGCATCTGCCTTCAGCTCAGGTCATGATCCCAGGGTCCTGGGAGTCCCACATCTGGCTCCCTGCTCAGCAGGGAGTTTGCTTCCCTTTCGCCCCCCCCCCTTCCCCGGCTCCTGTGCTTTCTCTCTTGCTCTGTCAAATAAATAAATAAAATCTTTAAAAAAAAAAAAAAGGAGAAGAAAGAGACAAAGGGGGAGATACCTAAGAGGGAACATTGAGTGACAATAGAGACAGGCACTGAAGTGAGGCCATTACAAGCCAAGGAGCCAGGGACTCTAACAAACCACAAGAAGCTAAGAATTGACAAAGAAGGACACTCCCCTACAGGTTTCAGAGGAAGCTTTATCCTGTCAACATCTTGATTTTGGACTTCAAGCTTCCATGACTGTGAGATAATAAATTTCTGTTCTTTTAAGCCATCCAGTGTGTGGTGCTTTATTATGGCAGTTCTAGGAAACTAATAAGTGACATTTATCCTATTTATCAAGACAGATCTAAAGAGTTATATGTAAAATGGACTGCAAAAAGGTTAGATTAGGGTACAGAGAGGGGCTTACTAGAGAGATTCACCTGCAAGAGACATATGTGAAAATAATTGGTCATGCATAAAAAAATCCAGAGGTGATTTTTTTTTTAAGATTTTGTTTATTTATTCGACAGAGACAGAGACAGCCAGCGAGAGAGGGAACACAAGCAGGGGGAGTGGGAGAGGAAGAAGCAGACTCATAGCGGAAGAGCCTGATGTGGGGCTCGATCCCATAACGCCGGGATCACGCCCTGAGCCGAAGGCAGACGCTTAACCGCTGTGCCACCCAGGCGCCCCTAGAGAATGTATTTTTTTTTAAGATTTTATTTATTTATTTGACAGAGAGAGAGGCAGCGAGAGAGGAACACAAGCAGGGGGAGTGGGAGAGGGAGAAGCAGGCTTCCCGCTGAGGAGGGAGCCAGATGCAGGGCTTCATCCCAGGACCCTGTGATCATGACCTGAGCCTAAGGCAGACGCTTAAGGACTGAGCCACCCAGGCACTCCTAGAGAATGTATTTTTCACACATGAACTGATCATGGTTCTTATTTTTGTTTTGTTTTGTTTTGTTTCCTATACAATACAATGCTTTGGCATCTTGGAGCCTTATGCACCTACAGAGGCATTGCCCCTCCCAGAGCCAGCTAATTCCTAGAGATAACAATTTACCTGAGAGCATGCCTCTGAAATGTAAATAAACAATCCTAAATCCAGAACACCAATCACCTACTTTTTCAAACTCTCTCATACCATGCCAACATTGCCACCGACCTAAACCAACCCAGGGCCCCGTACCAAACAACTAGAGACCAGCCCTATCACCAGAGCCCACTGAAATTATTCAATTATCCTATCCTAAACTTTGAATCACCCTCTCCTTCCAGTGAAAACCACAATAAAAGATCTGGCCCTTGCTTTTTCCTGGCTCCTTTGGCCTTCTGATCAACCCTGGTGCTAGTTCTACAAGGCATGGTGTGCTCTCTTTTAGGGGGAATTGTAATAAACATCTTTCAAGAAGTTGTTCCTATCATCTTCCATTCCTGATTAAAATACAAAATTCCAAGTATGTTTTGAAACATGTATTAACTTCCCTGTATAAATGAGTCCAACTGTTATTAATACTGATACAAATAGGGCCAAAATTACATTATAGTTCCTTGAAAAAAATAAAAAAGAAAAGAAAAACTGAATGGTGGCATATACTTTATCTAAAACTCTATTTTTGCGCAAAAATCTATCAACAAGAAGGGCAAATTCTATTATATTGGAAACATCCCCAGGCTAGAAGATAGAACCTCAGTGTTTTTTGGATTTTGTTTTGTTTTGTCTGAACTCTGCCATTAACAAATAGTGTGTTCTTGAGTAAATCAAATATACCTGTACTCACTTTCCTCTTTTGTCTGATCAGCATAATGACATTTGTCCTCTCTGTCTGACAGCGTATCTGTGAATAACATTTCCTCAGGCACTTACTGAAATTCTACAATGTGGCAATCAACTTGCTAGACCACTAGACCAAGTACAAAGATGGATGAGCTTGACATTCACCATTAAAGAAAATGAAAATTATACGTAAATATGCCTTGCAGAGTTAAAACAGTTATATTAATTTGAAGTGGTTTTTATCATTGTCACTTTTATTAGTTACAAATTAATATTCTGATAAAATTTAAACAACAGTTTCATATAGAAAGACTTCCAAGGAATCTAGGAAGCTCTGCATTAAGTCCAAACAATAAATTCAGGAAAAAAATGAACACACTGTTTGTAAAAGAACATATAGTGGGAGACAAGGGACTAAAGGCCCCTGTATCCAATCTGCAACAGTACATCATACTGCTTGCTCCCAGATCTGATTAACTTTGGTTAGTGTGTACCAAGAACCTTTCACAGAAACTCAAACTTTATACCACCTATATTCTCCACGTAAAAGGATGTCTCTACCCATAGCAGCGCAAAGGGTTTTTTTCCTTTGTGTATTCCAATTCTACAGATTTTTTCTAAACCATGGAATGTTTTCTCCTCTCACACATAAAGGGTAGGAATTGCAAAATGGTAGTAAATGTGTGTGTCTGTGTATAATTCACAAAATATGTACATTAAAATATTAAATATTATTGAAACAATATTTGAAAACAATTTATAAGTTGTATAGACCTTATTTTGTAATATTAAGTAAAAGAAAAATTACAAAACATTTTATGATCTCCTCAGGGATATATTATAACCACATAATAAAGAGATTAAAAAATTTAGTAACTGATTTTCTTTGGTGAGATGAGAACTATTTATTATTCTGCCCACCCCCTATATCCAGATTTTTTATTCTGAGCTATGATATCTACTTTGGAAAACATAATCTTTGCAAAATAAATCTATCTATTAAATTAGCCTGTTCCACAGCATTTTATATAGAAGGGTGATAGCCTTTAAAAGAATCTTTTTAAAATGTACTTTTTAACTTATTTCCCCAAAATTGCATTTTATTTTCGGCATTTAAAAGTGAACTCTGTAGAATGTACCTTAGGATATTATAATAAATAGAAAAAAACCTTTGCTTAGTAAGCTATGTACAAAAAATGGAAGAAAGTGTGCAAGGAAAGGTTATTTAAACATATCTTTCTTGAAGCCTCAGCATTATGTAACAGCTTTCAGAAATATATTTAACCTAAATTTTTGAAGCTTCCATCATGTGATTATAGCTAATATGGGTGATATTTGCCCAAATCAAGTCTGACTTGACTCCTCTGGCCCATAATGCTGCATATTTATTTCTAAGACGTAATCTATGCTAAATTTGAGGCAACATACAAAAAAGTTTATTTTTAGGATATAGTCACTTATTTGAAATCTCAATATCAGTTTTTTTTCTTCCTGTTTTGGACGTATAACTGTAATTCTTGCAATAAATTATTACACATTTTTCATATTCCTTCATATGTAAAAGATTCTTTTCTGAATATTATTGTCTATGTATAATCAAAAGCAAATACTGTAATTTAAGAATTTATCTCTAAGTTAATTCAGCTCTTTGATTTTATTTTTCATCATTGTTGTATTTTCTGTAAATGCTTACAATCTTAAATCTTTTTATTTATTTTTATTTCTTTTTTACATTTTAAAAAAAGATTTATTTCTTTATTTTAGAGAGATGGAGGAAGAGAGAGAGAGAGACTGTGTGTACAGGGGGGTGAAGGCAGAGGGAGAGACTCTTCTAGCAGACTCCCCACTGAGTGTGGAGGACCTTGCCTCTTGGGGCTTGATTCTACCACCCATGAGATCATGACCTGAGCTGAAACTAAAAGTTGGACATTTAAGGGACTGAGCCACATGAGTGTCCCTTTTACATTTTTTGAATTAAAATATAGTTGACATGCAATGTCACATTAGCTTCAGATATACAACAAAGTGATTTAACAAAGGTGTTACGCTATGCTCACCACAAGTGTAGCTACTAGCAATACCACACAATTCTATTATAATACAATTGACTATATACCCTATGCTTATTCTTAAGTCATCCCCATGACTTAGTCATTTCATAACTGAATTAAAATCTTTTAATATGAAGAAGGTTTTCTCTACTATACACTTTTAAAAAACATATTAAAATTCAAAATGCATCAGGACACCTGGGTGGCTCAGTCAGTTAAGCATCCAGCTCTTGATTTCAGCTCAGGTTATGATCTCAGGGTTGTGAAATCAAGCCCTGCATCAGCCTCCATGTTCAGCATGGAGCCTGCTTAAAATTCTCTCTCTCGCCCTCCCCTCTGCCCTTCCCACTCTCTCTCTCTAAAATAACAAATCTTTTAGAAAATTCAAAATGCATCATAGCAAAACAGATAACAAACTGCATACCCCTTTAGAAAAGGAGTCACTTATTTAATATTACCTTATTGTATGGTACTTTATCATACTTTCATAAAAAGTAAGTTTAGCCAAAATTTTGAATTACTAAATTAGACTTTAGGCATCAATCATATTTCATACTAAAGTTTTCCAGTATTCCTTCCCAGGATTTCAGAATATTATTGGGTTTGGGGGAGAAAGAATTCTACCAGTATTTTAGGAATTAGAACAGATAAGAAAGTGGCTTGCTTTGTGCCACAGGCTGCCCCAGAACTTCTTTGTTGCTTTATTGAATGGGGATGGAGGAAAGCTTTAGGGCAGCAATATGGTTGGGGATGCAGCTCGGATACATTTCTCAAAGATTTAGTCTCAAATCACTTCATATGAGAATAAGACTTCTGTGAATTTTTAAACAATGACAGAGACAGAGTACTAATAACTTGGGGGCTTAGAGACACCCTAACCCACCTGTTGACAGAGCCACTTACTTTTTTCCAGAGTCACAAATACTATAGCCTGAGAACAATCACAAAAGTCTATTTTCTAGTTTGATAGGAAGAATAGTCTGATGCTAGATCATCTCTTACGCCCAGAGCTAAATAAGAAAAGCAAGACAAAATAGTCTGCAAAATCGGCAAACAATGGGGACATATAACACCCTTGATCAAAAGGTAAAATATAAAGGGCTTTCTTGAGAAATTCATATGCTTGTTATAATTTATTTTCCCATATTGGTAATGGCATGGCCCTAGATTACAGAGTTATGAATTAGAGATGTATAACATCCTAGTCATTCATTCATTAATTCAATCAATAAGATGTTATTGAATGCCTAATGTCTCCTTCTATTCTATATATTGAAAATACAATAAAGAAAAAGTCATATTCTTCATTGTTGCTGTAAAATTTTGCAAAGAGATATAAAGATTTAAAAAACTGTAAATAATATATTTCCACATATGTGCTGTGACCAATTTAAGTACAAGAGGTTCTGGGAACACATAGGAGGAACAAATCTTATTCAGTCCTAGGGATTATTCATCTTTCTTTTGCTTGAACAATTTGTTCTAAACACTAATTTCAAATCTAAATTATTTAAATTGTTATTATTATTTTTTAAGATTTTATTTATTTGACAGAGAGAGACACAGCGAGGGAGGGAACAGAGGCAGGGGGAGTGCAGGCAGAGGGAGAGGGAGAGGCAGGCTTCCCTCTGAGCAGGGAGCCCCATGCGGGGTCTATCCCAGGACCCTGGGATCATGACCTGAGCCGAAGGCAGACGCTTAATGATGAAGCCACCCAGGCACCCCTAAATTATTGTTTTTAATAGTTTTAATATTCTCTGTGATAGCTAGTTATGTTGTAGATAATTATCATTAGAGCATGAGAATACAAAATTTTGACCTTAACAAAACAGTTGTTGGGGCGCCTGGGTGGCACAGCAGTTAAGCTTCTGCCTTCGGCTCAGGGCGTGATCCCGGCGTTACGGGATCGAGCCCCACGTCAGGCTCCTCTGTTGGGAGCCTGCTTCTTCCTCTCCCACTCCCCCTGCTTGTGTTCCCTCTCTCGCTGGCTGTCTCTATCTCTGTCAAATAAACAAATTAAAAAAAAATACATTAAAAAAAAAACACAACAGTTGTGGAACAATGAAGTCTAATGTCCCACTTAGAGAGAGTAAGAATTCCTCACCTATATATCAATATTTAATGATCCAAGAACCTCAACTAACCCTGAAGAAAGACAAAAAGAATGCCACACAGGCACATCTTTTCACTGCTTAAAACCAAAAATAGAGAGTAAATCTTCAAAACAACCAGAGTAAAAAAAGACAATACCCAAACTTCTCATCAGAAACTTTTGAAAAGATCAGAATACCATGATAAGATCTTTCAAGTGCTGAAAGAGACAAAAAGCCATCCAGAATTCTACACCCAATAAAGTATCTTGTAAAAAATGATTTTAAATGAAGATTATCAGACAAATGAGAAAATTAGTAACCAGCGGAACTTAAGTACAAGAAATTCTTAAGAAATGGCATAAAATGAAATATTAGAACTAAGAAAAGAAGGTATATAATTTAATTTAATTTAAAAAGTTTTTTCTAAATGTTTCTTTATTCATAAACTTGATGCAAGTTTACAAAATTTTCTATACCTTGCCAAAGAAATCTTCAATGAAAACTAAACCCCAAAAACAAAGCATGTTAAATGTACAGCTGTCAATCTGTTAGCTATAAGGATATTAAATAATTCAATAATGTATTCAATTTAGCTTTAGGTTTAAGAATTTTAATGCTTTAAAGAATTCTGCCTTGTCATTTGTTATCTGAGAAATTGGTAATCAGAACCTCATACAAATGTAACAAGTGAATAAGAATGCCAGAAAATCTTTTCTACTTCCTCTTAACCAAAATAGAATAAAAATAAATTAAACACACAATGGAGAAGTGCCAAGTCTCTCAGATGTGGTTTATAAAGTTAACAGCTGAATCTTAAAGCAAATGCATAAGCAATACTTTTGAATTTTGTAACTGGTTTGTGCAGAAAAAATGTACTTCTGGATTTCTTTTTAAGACTGTTTAATAAATGGAATTTACTTTTAAATCAAATTCCTTTTCTTCATGTGTTTTCCTTAAAAGATATTTAAATTTTAAATAAAAATAATAGCATTAAAAAGAGATTTATAGCATATATTCTAACGACTATATGGCTCTGATAGCAAGAAGAGTGTGAGGGAAATGGAAGTATAGTTTGTAAATGCTACAAATATGAAAATTTTATATGAAGGGAGAAATAAAATGTGTGATTTTTAAAAAAGATTTTATTTATTTATTTGAGAGACAATAAATGAGAGAAAGAGAAGGAACAGGGGGAAGGGTAGAAGGAAAGGGAGAAGCAGACTCCCCCCTGAGCAGGGAGCTGACATGGGGGTCAGTCCCAGAACTCCGGGATCGTGACCTGAGTCAAAGGCAGACTCTTAACAGACTGAGCCACCCACGTGTCCAAAATGTGTAATTTCTTAAGTGAAGTAAGATGTGGGAATAAATAGCACACTATTAATTATAAGTAGATTCTATTAAGTTAATAATACATCATGAGATACCTAAGTGAATGGGAAAAAGGATGGATGGATAGATGATGATAGATAGATGATAGATAGATAGATGATAGATAGATAGATAGAAAGAATAAAGATAAAAAGGCCAATATAGAGACTGCAATGGAATACTGAAAAACAAATTAACTAAAAGGAAGTCAAGAAAGTAGCAACTGAGAAATAAAAGTAGAATAGTCAAATGGAAAACCAAAGGTAAGATGTAATTATAAGTATATTATAAATGGACTAGCTTCTCCAATTGAAAGGCCATGAGTATCAGACTAGATGTAGAAGCAAGTCCTTACTATAAACTTCCTAAAATATGAGATGTGCAGATGTATATGTACCAGACACTTGGCTGCAATGACAAAACAGATTTTATTTGATCGTTGCAGTATGGAAGGGAGACTTCACTATAGAATGGAGCTCAACTCTGAATGCAGCGAGGACAGCTGAGAATTTACAGCCAATGAGCAGAGAGTAAGGGGGTCAGTGGAGGGAAAATTACTAAGAAGAAAATCAAAGGTAGGGAGATTCCTGATGAACTGTCCTAACAGGATTCTTGCTAACAATAGGCCAAAGACACAGACATCAAGAGTGGGGGGATAACCTGATCAAATATTAAGGGTGGGAGGATTCTTACCAAACTGACTTTGTAGGATTCTTTGGTAAAACTGAGTTGGGCAGGTCAAGGGCAGGGCAGCCACTAAATCTGAGACACAGTCAAGGAGAGGGCTTAGAGGATTCTGCCTAAGGTTTGGTCAAGGAGGGAATCTTTGTCATGTGTACTTTAAAATTTAAAAGGAAAAATAGGATGAAGTGAAATAAATGATAAGATATATAAGTAAACAAAAGGGGCGCCTGGGTGGCACAGCGGTTGGGCGTCTGCCTTCGGCTCAGGGCGTGATCCCGGCGTTATGGGATCGAGCCCCACATCAGGCTCCTCCACTGTGAGCCTGCTTCTTCCTCTCCCACTCCCCCTGGTTGTGTTCCCTCTCTCGCTGGCTGTCTCTATCTCTGTTGAATAAATAATAAATAAAATCTTAAAAAAAAAAGATATATAAGTAAACAAAAGACACATGGAAGTTTATGTGAAGGATAATGCGGTGATACAAAGTAGACTTTGAGAAACAGAATGTAATATATTACAACGATAAATACATCAATCCATCAGGAAGACATGATTTGTGAAAAGCTTCAAAATAGAGAAAAAAATGTATAAAATAAAGGGAAAAAGAGAAAAACTTGCAATCATTGTGAGACATTTTAGCATCCATTTCAGAGTAACAAAATAGTAGACAAAGTTCAGTAAGGCTATAGAATACCTGAACAATACTATGAACCAGATTGATTTCCATGTTTTTACAGACATTACAGATGATAATGGGAGATGCAGAAATAAATGAAATAAAAAGCAGACAGTTATAAAAAGTCCATAAGCCAAAGTTGTTTCTTTCCGAAAAAAATCAACAAGATTGGTGCATTCCAACAATAAAGAAAAAAAAGAAAAAAATGCATATTACCAATATCAGGAATGGAAATGATCACTATAGATGTTATGCAAATTAAGGTATTATAATGAAAAACTTATTCATATATGTTTAACAATTTAGTTGACAGACATTTCTTTAAAAAACACATTTAGTAAGCATAATTCGAGAACACATGTTAAAAATGATTATCATGTATCTGTTAAACAAACAGGATTTTTATTTAAAGAGGAGAAAAGGGGGCACCTGGGTGGCTCAGTCAGTTAAGCGTCTGAGTCTTGATTTTGGCCCAGGTCATGATCTCAGAGTCCTGAGATCAAGTCACATGTTGGAATGTGAAGCCTGCTTGAGATTCTCTCTATCCTTTTGCTCCTCCCCCAACTCATGTGCTCTCTCTTTCTCTCAAAAAAATAAATAAATAAAATAAAAAATAAAAAAATAAAAAAAATAAAATTTAATTTGAAAAAATACATAAAAATAAAATAAAGGAAAAAAAGGTAAAACTTCCCATTTTCATTCAAGAGTACTAAAATAAAATTTAGGGAAATTTTCAGATAAATTTTTATGCAAACTCTTTCATCAGGTAGAGGAGGGAGCACATTTCATTCAGCTCACTGTGAAGTCAGCATAAGGCTGATACTAAAGCCTGATACATACATTACAAAAATAAAATAGAGACCTGTATGCCTAAAAAACATAGCTGCAAAAATCTTCAACAAAATTTTATTTAATAAAATCTGGCAATATATAAAACTGGTAATATATCCCAGTGAGTTTTATCCCAGGAATAAAAGTTACTTAAACATTTGAAAATTAATCAATATATGTCAGCATTTTAACAAAATAAGAGATAAAAGAACATATGATCATTTTAATGGATGAAATAAATCTCAACACATTCATTATAAAATTAAATCTGAATTCTTCCATATTTATGATAAAATCACGAAGAAAATCACAACAGAAGATAATCTCAATTTTATATAGAACTTCTATTAAAATATCAGATAGCATCATATTAAGGGTAAGATATTGAATATTTTCATATCATGTACATGAATTAGAAAACTCAATAGTGTTAAGATGTAAATTTTCTACAAACTGGCCTATAAATGCTATACAACCAATGTGGGATTATTTTTTGGAAAGATTGATAAGTTAGCAAAATTCAGAGGAAAATTCAGTGGATCTGGAACAGCTAAAATAAACTCCAAAAAAAAAAAAAAACCAAAAGTTGAAGTATTTACACAACCCAATTTCAAGACTATAAAGCTATAGACATTAAGACAGTGATACAATGATGAAAAGAGATAAGGATCAATAAAACAGAACTGTACACCTTGAAAGAGAGTCACATGTCTCTGGCCAATTGATTTTCCAAAAAGCTGCTAAGGAAATTCAGAGGAGAAATGATACTCTTTTCAAAAAGAATACTCTTCAATGAATGGTGATAAAATAATTGGATATCTATAATAATAATAAAAGAACCTCAGTCCCCCTTCACACCGTACTCAAAAACTAACTCTAAATTGGTCATAGACCTAAACATAAAGTGAACTCAGAAATACTTCTAGAAGAAAATATAAGAAAAAAAATATTTGCAAAATTGGAACAGCATAAAGAGTACTACTAAAACAAAGTGATGAGTTAGACTTGTAAAATTTTTTTCTAAAAAATTATCTTTTCAATGACACCAATAAAGGAATATAAAAGCAAGCTACAGATGAGAAAATAGTCAGATTGCAAATATAAGACAAAGGACATTATCTAGAATATATAATGGACTCCTACAGATTATTAATAAAAAGACAAATAACCCAGGAAATAACTGGCAGATGACTTCTTCAGATACTTTACAAGAAAATAAATGAATGGCTAATGAGATAAAAATGTGTTCAATGGATACCAAGTTTCATTTATGCAATATGAATAAGTCCTAGAGATGCACTGTACTGCAGAGCCTATAGTTCATAATACTGTATTACATATTTAAAAATTTGCTAAGAAGGTGGTTCTTATGTTGTGTTCCTATCACAAAAAGTAATTATAATAAAGGGGATGAGAGAAAACTTTTGGAGGCAATGAGCATGTTTATGGTATAGACTGTGGTGATAGTTTCACAGACTTATACTTATCTCCAAACTCATCAATTTGAATACAATAATTATGCACAGGTTTCTGAATGTCAATCATACCTCAACAAAGTGATTAAAAATATATTCAAAACCATCAGAGATCAGGAAAATGGAATTAAAACTCAATTCAATTTTCATTTCACACATGCAAAAATTGCTAAAATAAAAATTGTTGGCAAGGACATGAAGCAATTTAGTACAACCTGTGTTGCTGATCAGAGTGTGAATATGGTACAACTACTTTGAAAACCAGTTTGGAAGTTTATTATAAAGTTAGTCAGGCAGTTAGTATATAACCAGCCATTTTACTGCCAGGGATCTACCTAGCGGACTTATAAAGTCCGCTTATATGTCCACAAAAAGTCTTATACCTAATGATTTATAACAAATTTTCTCATAAATTCTAAAAGTAATCAACTCAAATTCCATCAACAGGTGAATAATGAACAAATTATGATAAGTTAACACAAAGGAATACAACTCAATGATAAGAAGGATTAATCACTCTTAAATATAACAACACGAATGAATCTCACATACAGTATGCTGATTAAAAGGAGACAGATATCAGAGAGTACTGTAGATTTCCATCTATATAAATATTTAAAACTGGCAAAGCTAATCTATGGTAATAGAAATTAGATTAATAGTTACCAGGGCAGAGGTTGGGTGAGATTAAGAACAGACAGGTATGAGGAAACTTCCTGCTCTTTTAATCTTGCTTGAGGTGGTCATGATACTAGTGTATACATTTGTCAAACTTTCCACCAAAAGTTGTACAATTTATTATATGCATATTTATCTTGATAAAATTGATTATAAGAAAAACAAAAAATCATATAAAATATTTATTTTATTTTTATGTAAGAAATAAAAGTGAAAATTTGACTTGAATGGAAAATTGTAAGTACATTTTATAATTTTATTATCTTATTTTAAATTATTGTTATAATGTAGTCACACATGTTAAATTCCCCTGGTGATTACCTGGTCATTAGGTTCCTTTTTTTAATGAAATGTTAATGCCTAAGCACAATATTTTCCTTTGTACATTTTTCTTTTTGAAGGTGATGATCTAATTTATTGTTCTCTATTTCCCTCAAGTCAAGCAGTAAAAACCTCCAAGCATCTTTCCCCAGTCTGTACAAAGCCCATTTGTTATACCTTCCTTCTTATCCCTGGTCCTAGAAACAAGAAGTCACAAACCAATAGAAAGCTACCCAGAGAACGTCAGTAAAAATTAGGAAGGAAGGAATCTCGACATTGTTTCTTATGACAAAACATTTCTTTAAGAAAGGGAAATACTTTGATACTATGAATCATTTGGCCTTTATTGTTATACTTTGTAACAATGTACAGATGGAGATTTGCACTAAATTAGTTCAAAGTTCCTCTTCCATTCTAGATATTATGACTCCAGATTTGCTGAGAGACCAGTCAAAATACATAACATTGCTAAAATGCAACTGTTCTCGTGCACCACAATAATTACTTCATTCTTGTATTAGAGGTTTGTAGAGAAATAGCACCAGTACGGGCGCGCGCACGTGTGTGTGTGTGTGTGTGTGTCTGAATGTGTGTGTATATACAGAGAGTGAGACAGAGAGACAAAGAGAGAGAGACAGTCAGAAAGACAGACAGAACAAAGAACGAAGGAAGACAAATGATGAGTAAATTATGGGCAGAGAAAGTCTCAAGTGGGAGCAGTAGGAGCTCTGTGTCTGTGCACACAATGACCATTTCAGTGTCGGCTAAGCATGAGAGGACAAGACAATCAGACATCACAAAGAAAAACATCATTGGGAAGAATAGCTGCCAAAACATTTCACTAATTAAAGCTCTTGGCTTCCTGCAAATGCAGGAGAGGACATCACACAACAGCTTTTCTACTGAGCTTCATTTATTATAGAATTTGATGAAGATGTTCCTTGTCTTTGAATCAATAAGGCTTTACAAATTATAAGGTTTTAAGTCTGCTGTTATATATACATTCCAGCTCTGTCTTATTTTTAAAATGTGTTAAAAAAAGTTTCAAAGTTCAAATGCAAGAATGTATATATATTTAAGCATAAAATTAGATAAACACAGATTAACTTTATTTATTGAATGCAGGTATCCTTGTGTCTTCTCACAGCCAACCAGATATTGGGCTACTTGGGCTATGCAGATATACAATTTCTAACTTGGTGGAGTTCACAGAATAGGCATGATGCTAGATGCATAAATGATTGTATAACCAGTAATACTTTGAACTCTTAATCACTGAACCTTTCTTTCTCGCTTTTCAGCTCTTTGGCTCTTCTCCAATCATTCACAGCCATCCATTATTCCTTGAGGAAAATTGGCATTTTGATAAGGAACCCAAAGAAGAACAATAACAGCAATATTTGGTTTTAATTTGTTTGTATTTTATTCGAGTGTTGGTTCTTCAGTACATAAAGGAATGCCTAAGTGAATCCGGGGCTATGACAGATAAAGAATGCATAGAGAAAAGAAATTAAAATACTACTCCAGACTCATTAGAACCAGATATGCATAATCTGAGCAAAAGGAGAGGGGAGAAAATATGAAATATCTTAAGAGGAAACAAACTGGGGGAGGCTGGAGATGAGGAGTCCTGAGAAAGCAGAGGGGACCAAGTACAATCTGGGGCCAAAGTCAAGGCACTTTGTAGAAGTTGAGCTAACCCTGCACCATTCAAATGAGCACTGGGTTTGTAGATGAGTCAAGTCAATTCTCATTCTGTAGAATGAGCAAAAGGCAATTGGAAAAGCAATGCCAGTGTAATCAATGTCCTCTGTTCAGTCAATCCTTCCAACCGAATTTCCAGAAAACTAGTAAAACTACTACAGAATTCTCTGACACTCACAGAGACAGTAGAGAATAAAAACATGTATCATTTGATATATGTACTTGGGTGAGATTGGACAGCTGTTAAAACATATATAGTTATAACTGTAATTATACAAAATATTTATGTCTTTAAATAGAGTTATGGACCAAAGACCTTGAATGAAGAATTAAAAAGAGGCAACTAAAATGTCTGGAGAAATAGAAAGTCTTTATTATAGAAGTTGAAACATAATGGGATCTTAACCAAAAAAAAAAAAAAATGAGTGTTGGGAAGAGAGTCAGCAGAAGATGTCTGAAGGGAAGGAACTTTCCAAAAGAACAACATGGAAGAATGAATTTCATGTCCAGAGGAGTAAATTTTGAGTCTGAATTTGTTTGGGTGCTATGGATCCATTTATGGTGTCTCTGTCCTGCCATCCCAAATTGTTTAGTGCCATATAATGTTTTGTTAAAGTAGAATAGCTGAATAAATTGCACGCAGGTAAGGGCAGAGAGAAGGTCTGGGAAATGTTATGAGAAAAAAGCTTTTTTAGTATTTTTTACCACATTGAAGAGGTGTGAAGAGAATCATCACGGAACGTAATGTTAAGCTGACATTATTGTTCTCTAAGGCAGATTTTCTTTATCAATATTTAAGACAGAGAAATTGATGAGATTCAAATGAGATTGACAAGTACATCAAAAGCCTTAGGTTAGTAGCATATGCATCAATCATATACTGACATCAATCCTTCAAAGCAAACCATCTAAAATAATGACCAGAACAGGACATTTCTGGCATTATAAGCATAAAGATTTAGGATGAGACATAAAAATCACAAAAGCGGAGGAAGATAAGATTTTTAACCTCGGATTTAAGCAGTGCTAAGTTGATAATCATAAAGACAGTGGATGTGCATTTAGGTCACATTACATGCCAGCTACTGTTACTGCTTTCATACTCAAATTCATTTAATCATCTAACCTAACCCATGAGGTAAGTATCATTATCATCTCCACTTCACAGATGAGGACACCGAGTTCCAGAAAAATTAAGTAACTTGCTCAATAAAACAAACAAAAACAAAAACAAAACATTGAGTAAGAAAAGTTGTTCGATGCCATATAGTCAACAAGGGCTTAACTGGATATTTGCGGTTAGACCGATCCTTGTTAGGTTTTGTGTTCTTATTCAAAATACTATATTGTATCTCTAAATTGAGTTGATAATTTAAGTTATTCTCAAAGGGTGTGGTAAATGCCTTAACATTTTTATTTATTTATACATTCTTTTAAAATCATATCATATAGTGAAAACAGAATATGGATGCTAATTATTGAATTCTTTTGAAATGCTTTATTTTGGTTTTATTATTTTTTATAAAGATTTTATTTATTTATATGACAGAGAGAAAGACAGCAAGAGAGGGAACACAAGCAAGGGGAGTGGGAGAGGGAGAAGCAGGCTTCCCACTGAGCAGGGAGCCCCATGTGGGGCTCGATTCCAGAACATTGGGATCATGACCTGAGCAGAAGGCAGATGCTTAACGACTGAGCCACCCAGGCGCCCCTAAAATGCTTTATTTTGGTTTTAAAATAATTTCCTAGATTTTAAATGAGAGATTTTGAGTATTACATATTTATAAAGAATACATTTTAAAAGGATTAAATAATTTAAACTAATATTTAATGGAATTGACCTCAAAGCTTACTCTGGCGGTAATTCTAAAGTAACAGTATGCTTTGCCTCTTCTAACCTAAAGCATGGCCTAGATAAAAAAGCTATTTATCTCTTTTGTTTTCCCAAAAAGTAGTACATGATAGAACAAGAGATTAAAGTTGGACAAACACTCAAAACATTTTAAATATCCTCAGTGTGCTTTATTAAGTTTTTATGTCTACCAAACTTGATAAAATATGATTTAAAAAACCTTGAATCAGTTAGCGTCATTGAATTTGGCAGTTGACCCAACATGTAATCTGGATTAGCATTTATGAGATTGAAATTCTGTGAGTCTAATTATTCTTTTGCAGCTTTATTAAAATGGTGACTAGTAACATTTTTCAAAAAAATAATCTGTATATTAATTGTCATTTTTATATATAATTAAAAGTAGTAAATTTTGAAAAAATATATACATAAATATTTATGAGAAAAACTCATAGATCTATATAGATATGAATATATATATGTGTATATATATATATATATATATATATACACACACACATTCTCCTATCTCTCTATATACATAGGAATAAGAATGAGCTCCTACTATAACATAAAGGATTTCATAATGAGATTTTTAAAAATACAATAAGCTATACATACCTCTCCTTACAAATATAATCCAATAGCATAAAGTATATGGAATAAAACTTAATCCCCTTCTATCCACATTATTATACTAGTTCAATTAGGTATTCAGTGAGCTTTAGGATATAACATCCCTTCTGAGAAAAGAAGAAAAAGTAAGGGGACTGTTTTAGATGGCATTATTAGAAAATAACAAAGCATAAGAGAAAAAGGAAATGGTTATTTGATGAAGGTACTGAAAATATATAGAAGTTGATAAGTGAAATTCAATTGCTAGAATAAACATGCAATCAGATAATGATCATTATTTTAAATAATGGTATTTGTTTAAGATACTGCATTTAACTTGTACTAATGTACTTGGTCTGCTATAGCATGATACCATAGACTGGGTGGCTTAAACAACGGGTATTTATTTCTTACAATTCTGGAGGCTGAGATCAAGATCTAGAAGTCTAAGATCAAGGGGCCAGGAGATTTTTGTCTTTTAAAGGCCCTCTTTATGGTCTTCAGGCAGCCACCTTCACTATGTCTTCAGTGGCAGAGAGAACAATCTTTCTCCCCTCCTTTTCTTATAAAGCCACTAATCCCATTATGAGAATTGTACTCTCGTGACCTCATCTAACCTTAATTACCTCCCAAAGTCCCCATCTCTAAATAAAGTCACATTGGGGGTTAGTGCTTCAATACATGAACTACGGGGTGGGGCACAATCCAGTCCACAGCAGAGCTCCTGACAAAAGCATTAGAAATGGGTGTGCATATTCCTTTCCTCAGAAAATGAATAAATGGGGAAGACACCCAACCTGAAACAAGTCTCTACCTCATAATGTCCCTGTGAGGATTATATCAAATCAGATAAAAGGTATAAAACTCTTAACACAAGGCCAGCTGTCAAAAATGGTTGGAGGTGGGGCACCTGATTGGCTCAGTCCATCAAGTATCTGCCTGGCTCAGCAGGGAGCCTCCTTCTCCCTCTCCCTCTGCATGCCGCTCCTCCTGCTTGTTCTCTCTCTCTCTGTCAGATAAATGAATAAGATATTTAAAAAAAATGGCTTGATCTTTATATTATTACCTGCCAGAGTGAGCCGGGAATTTTTGATACATTATCTAGATTTTTTTTTAAATAACTGTGAAGTGAGAGTAATCCTTTTTTTTCTCAGTGAAGAAACTGAGACTCAGAGAAGTAAATACCTTTCCAAAGTCATAAAGCTCTTCAGGGCCAGAGTTAGAATTAGCATCATTGTCTGACTCCGAGGCCCAGGCTTTATATATTAAACAAAGCTACGACTTCTTTCTGCAGGTATTGGTGACTCGTATTTGCAGGCCTGTGTCTAATATTTTTACAGTTTTAAAAATTATTGGGAAGAGGGGTGCCTGGGTGTCTCAGTCGTTAAGCGTCTGCCTTCGGCTCAGGGCGTGATCCTGGCGTTCTAGGATCGAGCCCCACATCAGGCTTCTCCTCTGGAAGCCTGCTTCCTCCTCTCCCACTCCTCCTGCTTGTGTTTCCTCTCTCACTGGCTATCTCTATCTCTGTCAAATAAATAAATAAAATCTTTTAAAAAAATATTGGGAAGAGAGAATATAATAGAATATAGCAGAAATTATGCCACTTTCAAAAAGTGATAATTCATGGTATACATCAATTTGTTGGTGACCTTTAAGATTACCATGTGGCTACAGCAGGATGTGGGAATGGAAATAATGCATTCTGTGATTTTGAAGGTAATTTATAACTTGTTGTGTATACAGTATCTTTTAGTAACAGGAAAACAAATCATCAGATTTAATAAACAAGAAAAGTGACCCACTTGCCTAGAGAACATGATGGGCCTAAATGAGTGCATTGTAGAAAATGTTTATGGGATGGAAGGCAGTTGAGTGGGTGATAATTAAGAAAACAAATGTTGTAAGGAATACTTAGACCTAGGTAAGTTTTATTGTGCCCCACTTGCTAAAATAAACTACAAGATGAATGAGATATCCTGGCTAAGGTTGGTCTTATAACATGGAAAATTTCTCAAGGGTCTAAGAATGAGGAAAGTTTTCTTTCTATCATCCACAGGTGGTAATAATATGGTTAAGGAAGAAGACTTTGGATTCAAACACCGTATCGGTTGTATAATATTGTTAAAATTCCTTAATCACTCTTTGCTTTAGATTTTTTAAAATAAAATAAGAATAACAACACTTACTTCATAGTTCTGTTTTATTCTTTAAATAAGATAAAAAAACGTAATCTGCTGAGTGCTGAGCTGTGAACATATTCATTATTATGTGAAATATAGCCTTTACTATTTATACTTTTTTTAAAAAAATTTTATTATGTTATGTTAGTCATCATACAGTACGTCCTTAGTTTTTGATGTAGTGTTCCATGATTCATTATTTGCATATAACACCCAGTGCTCCATGCAATATTTGCCCTCCTTAATACCCATCACTAGCCTATCCCAATCCCCCAACCTCCTCCCCTCCGAAGCCCTCAGTTTGTTTCACAGAGTCCACAGTCTTTCATGGTTCATTCCCCCTTCTATTTACCCCCCTTCATTCTTCCCTTCCTTCTCCTACCAATCGTCCTGCTATTTCTTATGTTCCATAAATGAGTGAAACCACATGATAATTGTCTTTCTCTGCTTGACTTTTTTCACTTAGCATAATGTCCTCCAGTCCCGTCCATGTTGCTACAAATGTTGAGTAATCATTCTTTCTGATGGCTGAGTAATATTCCATTGTATATATAGACCACATCTTAATCCATTCATTTGTTGAAGGATATCTCAGCTCCTTCCACAATTTAGCTATTGTGTACAAAGCTGCTATGAACATTGGGGTGCATATGGCCCTTCTCTTCATCTCTATGTCTGTATCTTTGGGGTAAATACCCAGTAGTGCAATTGCTGGGTCATAGGATAGCTCTATTTTTAACTTTTTGAGGGACATCCACACTGTTTTCCAAAGTAGCTGTACCAACTTGCATTCCCACCACATCCTCTCCAACATTTGTTTTGCTTGCCTTGTCAATTTTTGCCATTTTAACTGGCATAAGGTGGTATCTCAAGGTGGTTTTGATTTGGATTTCCCTGATGGCTAATGATTTTGACCATTTTTTAATGTGTCTGTTAGGCATTTGTATGTCTTCATTGGAAAAGTGTCTGTTCATATCTTCTGCCCATTTTTTGATTTGATTATTTGTTTCTCATGTATTGAGTTTGAGAAGTTCTTTGTAGATCTTGGACACCAGTCTTTTATCTGTAGTTTCATTTGCAAATATCTTCGCCCATTCCATGGGCTGCATCTTACTTGTTTTGACTGTTAACTTGGCTGTGCAGAAGATTTTTATCTTAATGAAGTCCCACAAGTTCATTTTTTCCTTTTGTTTCTCTTGCCTTTGGAGATGTGTCATGAAAGAAGTTGCTGTGGCTAATGTCAAAGAGGTTACAACCTATGCTCTCCTCTATGATTTTGATGGATTCCTGTCTCACATCGAGGTCTTTCATCCATTTGGAGTTTATCTTTGTGTATGGTGTGAGAGAGTCGTCAAGTTTCATTCTTTTGCATATAGCTGTCCATTTTTCCCAGCACCATTTATTGAAGAGACTGTCTTTTTTCCACTGGATGTTTTTTCCTGTTTTGTCAAAGATTAGTTGCCCATAGAGCTGAGGGTCCTTTTCTGGGGTCTCTATTCTGTTCCATTGGTCTATGTGTCTGTTTTTCTGCCAGTACCATACTGCCTTTGTGATCATAGTTTTGTAGTATAGCTTGAAATCCGGCAACATGATGCCCCCAGCTTTGTTTTTCCTTTTCAACATTTCCTTGGCAATTCAGGGCCTTTTCTGTTTCCACACACAAATTGAAGGGCTGTTTGTTCCAGTTCTTTGAAAAATGTCACTGGTATTTTGATTGGGATGACATTGTATGTGTAGATTGCTCTGGATAGCATAGACATTTTAACTATGTTTATTCTTCCGATCCATGAGCATGGTCTGCTTTTCCATCTTTTTGCGTCTTCTTCAATGTATTTCAAGAGTGATCTGTAGTTTCTAGAATATAGATCATTTACCTCTCTGGTTAAGTTAATTCCGAGATATTGTAGGATTTTTGATGCTATTGTAAATGGAATCTGTTCCCTAATTTATCTTTCTTCAGTCTCATTGTTGGTGTATAGAAATGCAACTGATGGGGCGCCTGGGTGTCACAGCGGTTAAGCGTCTGCCTTTCGCTCAGGGCGTGATCCCGGCGTTATGGGATCGAGCCCCACATCAGGCTCCTCTGCTATGAGCCTGCTTCTTCCTCTCCCACTCCCCCTGCTTGTGTTCCCTCTCTCGCTGGCTGTCTCTATCGCTGTCAAATAAATAAATAAAATCTTAAAAAAAAAAAAAAAGAAATGCAACTGATTTTTGAGCATTGATTTTGTATCCTGCCACATTACTGAATTGCTCTATAAATTCTAGTAATTTGGGGGTGGAGTCTTTTGGGTTTTCCATATACAGTATCATGTTATCTATGAAAAGAGACAGTTTGACTTTTCTTGGCCAATTTGAATACCTTTTATCCCTTTTTTGTTGTCTGATTGCTGTTGCAAGGACTTCTAGTACTATGTTGAATAATAATGGCGATAGTGGGCATCCTTGTCTTGTTCCTGATCTTAAGGGAAAGGCTTTCAGCTTTTCCCCATTGAGAATGATATTCGCTGTAGGCTTTTCATAGATGGTTTTTATGAAATTGAGGAATGTGCCCTCTATCCCTACACTCTGAAGGTTTTAATCAGGAAAGGATGATGTATTTTGTCAAAGGCTTTTCCTGCATCAATTGAGAGGATCATATGGTTCTTGACTCTTTTCTTGGTGATGTGATCTATCACACTGATCGATTTGCAAATGTTGAACCACCCTTGCATCCCAGGGATGAATCCCACTTGGTCGTGATGGATAATCCTTTTAATGTACTGTTGTATCCTATTAGCTAGGGTCTTGTTGAGAATTTTGGCACCCATATTCATCAGGGATATCGGTCTGTAATTATCCTTTTTGATGGGGTCTTTGCCCGGTTTGGGGATCAAGGTAGGACTGGCCTCATAGAATGAGTTTGGTAGTTTTCCTTCCGTTTCTATTTTTTGAAACAGCTTCAGGAGAATAGGTAGTATTTCTTCTTTGAATGTTTAGTAGAATTCCCTGGGGAATCCATCAAGCCCTGGAGTCTTGTTTTTGGGGGAGGTTTTTGATCACTGCTTCAATCTCTTCATAATTAATCAGTCTGTTTAAATAATAAATTTCTTCCTTTTTCAGTCTTGGTAGTTTGTAGGTTTCCAGGAGGGCTCTCATTTCTTTCAGGTTGTTTAATTTTTTGGCATAAAGCTGTTCATAAAAGTTTCTAATGATCCTTCCTATTTCATTGGTGTTGGTTGTGATCTCTCCCCTTTCATTCATAATTTTATTAATTTGGGTCCTTTCTCTATTCTTTTGAATAAGTCTGGTCAGTGGCCTATCTATCTTATTTATTCTCTCAAAGAACCAGCTTCTAGTTTTATTGATCTGCTCTACTGTGCTCCTGGTTTCTAATTCATTGATCTCTGCTCTAATCTTGATTACCTGCTTTCTTGTGTGTGGGTTAGGCCTGTTCTTCTGTTCCAGCTCCAGCTTCTTTGAGGTGAGAAAATAAAAACTGCATTTTAGGTTTTTCTATTCTTTTAAGTGAGACTTGGATGGCTATGTATTTTCCCCTTAAGACTGCCTTTGCAGTGTCCCATAAGTTTTGGACCGATGCATTTTCATTCTCATGAGTTTCCAAAAATTGCTTAAGCTCATTTTTAATTCCCTGGTTTGCCCAATCATTCTTAAGCAGGATGGTTCTTAGTTTCCAAGTGTTTGAGTTTCTTCCAAATTTTTCCTTGTGATTGAGTTACAGTTTCAAAGCAGTGTGGTCTGAGATTATGCAGGGAATAATCTCTGTCTTTTAGTATTGATTGAGACCTGTTTTGTGACCCAGTATGTGGTCTATTCTGGAGAAAGTTCCATGTGCATTCAAAAAGAATGAGTATTCTGTTTTTCTGGGTTGCAGTATTCTATATATATCTATGAGGTCCATCTGGTCCAGTATATCATTCCAAGCTCTTGTTTCTTTGTTGATTTTGTGCTTAGGTGATCTGTCTGTTGCTGATAGTGGAGTGTTGAGGTCCCCTACTATTAACATAGTATTATCTATATGTCTTTTTATTCTGGTTAAGAGTTGGCTTGTGTATCTAGCTGATCCCCTGTTGGGGGCATAGATATTTATAATTGTCATATCCACTTGTTGGATACATCCTTTAAGAATAATATAGTGTCCTTCTGTATCTCTAACTACAGCCTTCAGTCTAAAATCTAATCTGTGTGATATTAGAATTGTTACCCCAACTTTCTTTTGTGGTCCATTGGCATGAAAAATGGTTCTCCATCCCTTCATTTTCAGTCTGGATGTATCTTTAGGTTCAAAATGAGTCTCTTGTAGACAGCATATGGGTGGGTCATGTGTTTTTATCCAATCTGCAACCCTGTGGCATTTTATGGGAGCATTTAGGCCATTCACATTGAGAGTCATTATTGAGAGATATGATTTTAATGATGTCATGTTACCTGAGAAGTCTTTGTTTCTATAGATTGTAAATTTCTGTTCTGTATCACTCTTGGTCTTTTTACTTTTATAGAACCCCCCTTAATATTTCTTGTAGGGCTGGCTTGGTGGTCACATATTCTTTCAGTTTCTGCCAGTCTTGGAATGTCCTTGTCTCTCCATCAATTCTGAATGACAGCCTTGCTGGATAAAGGATCCTTGGCTGCATGATCTTCTCACTTAGTGCTCTGAATATGCCTTGCCAATTTTTCCTGGCTTGCCAGATCTCTGTAGAAAGGTCTGACATTACTCAGATGTTCCTCCCTCTGAGGTGAGGATTCTCTTCCCCCTGGCCACTTTCAAGATTGTATCCTTGGATCTAATATTTTTGAATTACACTATTATGTGACCTGATGTAGGTCTGTTCTCATTGATCTTGGGAAGGGTCCTCTCTGCCTCTTGGATATGAATGCTTATTTCCTTTGCCAGATTAGGGAAGTTCTCAGCTACAATTTGTTCAAATATCTCTTCTAGACCACTCTCTTTCTCCACCCCCTCAGGAATGCCAATGATTCTGACATTGGAATATTTCATTGAGTCAGTAATCTCCAGTAATCTACATTCTTGTGATTGCATTTTTTTGAGCCAAGTTTCCATTTTTCCTTCTTATCATCCCATCTTCCAATTCACTAATTCGTTCTTCTGCCTCATTTACCCTGGCCGTCAGAGCATCTAGTTTAGACTGAATTTGATTCATAGCATTTTTAATTTCTTTCAGATTCGCCCTCATTTCCACCCCTAGAGATTCTATATTCTCGTTAATATTTTCGTTAATATTTTTTTCAAGCCTACACATCATCTTAACCATTGTTACTCTGAACTCCATTTCTGGCAATTTGGTTATATCCATATCCAGCAGTTCTATGGCAGAGGCCACAGTCTCTGTCTCCTTTTTGCTGAAGATTCCTCCTCCTTGTCATTCTGATGAGGAGAGTTTGCGGGGATGCACAGAGCCCAAATTATTGACCAGGACCCAGGCAGTGTGCACTTGTTTTATAGGGACCTTAGGGATGTGGGCTTCTTGATTTTTCAGCCTGCCTTCTGGAGGGAGGGGCCTGACACACTGATACTCAGGGAACCCTGTTTGGGTAGAGTTGCCCCGTCCCCTGCGAGGGGGGGTAGGGATGGCATGATGTGAACTGGTATTTCTGGGCTTTTGTTCTCTGCCAACTTTCCCTGGCAGTTTTCTGTCTCTTCTGAGAGTCAGAGCAGCAGTGGCCATATCCTAGCCTCTGTCTCAGAACAATGAGATCGCAGTCCACTCTCCACTGAACTCTCCTGGCTACTTTAATTCTGTTTCTGTCAGTGCTGCCAAAAACCCTGCAGCGTCCTGTGTTGTGCACCCCACAGCCACTCTCCCAGCCCTCGCTCCCAGGGCCGGCATGTGTTTGTCCTTTGTGCTTCTAACACCACCAGCCGCCCCGGTTCCCGCGTATGTTCTCGAGCTCCCTGTTTCAGTGTGGTTTGTGCGCACTCTGGAGCTCTGGTTTTCAGTCTGGTCACGCATGCGCTCCTGGGCTCATGGTCTCAGTTTGCTTTCTCGCGGGTGCCGGTCCGTGAATCCAGCCCGCTCCCCAGTGCAGGTGGCTACTGCTTCCTGGTGACCCAGCATGGCGGCTCCCTTCTTCCATTTATCTTCTGATATCTGTGCATGGATTCATGGCTGCCTGCTTTGTACCTTAATACTCAGTGCCAGAGATGTTCATTTGTAGAGATCCAGATGTATCTTCCTACATCTTGGGCTGATTTTGTGGGTCCTCAGGATGATCTGGTAGATATACAGCTCAATTCAGGGGACCATCTGAAAAAAGGTCCCCTACTCCTCTGCCATCTTCCCCCACACACACACTATTTATGCTTCTTAAACTGCTTCATTGTGTCAGTGGCTCCCTTGACTCTTTCAACAAGCATCTTGAAAAACATTGCATTATGATTGAGAGAGACTTAATCAAATCCATTCTTACTCTTAGACAAAAAGCTAAGCTCCTAGACTGGTTGAGACTCACCATGTAAGATATTTTAACATTTTGGGGAAAAAAGTCCCCTTTGAGAATCTAATGAAAGCTCTATTGGTTGAGCTTGCCAGATATGGAGGTGGTCAATTAGGATCATGACCTAAATCAATAGTAACAATCAAGCCTTTATTCATTCACTGTGACAGTATCAGCAAGAGGCCAAAAAGAAAGGCACCAGCTCCCCAGGGTTCCATTTACCCCAAAGAATGATAATGGAAGAGGGTCAGGTGACATGCAGCATAGGGGGGACAAATCTTCCTACTGCTGAGAAGCACTGAGCAAAGATGCCTGCAAAGGTCCTTCAGGGACCTAAGGAGGCAGAAGATGGAGAGGGGAAGGGCTATCACTAGAAAACACTAAGTCAGAGTAGAGAAAAGTGCCTTAGAGCCCCCTGATAAGGGGGCATCGGAGTGAAGAAATATGGGCTAGAGATGCAAACATACTTAGGAGCTCAGCTGGTGTTGGCAGGCGTGAGTCTTTGCCTGAAACTCCCTCCAGAGACTGGAGTGCACTGGCTATGTGTGAAGTTCACCATGCGGAGGGTAGCTTCTCCCCAGGACACCTGCTAGGTGATGCCATGTCATTGCCTATGGTAAGGAATGAAAGATCATACATCGGAATTTGGCTAGGAGCCAGACTCTTAATATCTACAAATACTTTGTAGATACTACATTCTGTTCCATTGTATTTAATGTAAATAAACATGGTATCTGAACAGCTTTTACAATGAATTATCTTTTTCATCCCATTCAAATTTAATGCCCATTTTATAAAACAAATACAAATCCCAAAAAATTATTTTTCCATTTGCATAAAAATACATTTAAACATGAAAGATGCAGTTTAGTGTGTGTAAAACATTGGCATTTTCCTGTGATCCTTTTCAGAACAGTATCCATGTCATCCATGGCAAAAAAAAAAAAAAAGAAAGATTATGCTTGTTTTTACATATTGAAATCGTATATCCACAAAGATACACAGTAGGAGTAATAGCTAATAATGAGAGCTATGTTTCTGGAGCTATTTTGTGTCTTGTATGGCCCCTAGTTTTTGTTCTGTGTAATAAGAGTACACATTAAGGTAGAATCAGAAAAGAACTTTATTTTTCCCACTCTACCTCATGTATTTTCAAATCCAATCAGTGCACTATTTCATCCCAGACATTTGGTTATAGAGGCAATCCTGGGACTTTTTTTCCCCAATCTCAGATAATAAAACGGAAATATCCAGACCAGCTTAGTCTCAATACTCCATGTCACTGAACACTGAAGCTGCATCCCTCTGCCAGTTTGAGGTTCCTTTAGACTGTGATACCTCCAAGGGGGAAGAGGGCTGGGGTTGACTTCACAATTATTCTTCTCAGTTATCTCTTACTCCTTTCCCCTTCCTAGCCAGTATCTTACAACCCCAGGACTGGAATTGAGGATGCAGAGAAGTCACAAATGAAGGAAAGATCTAAATTAATTAGCCCCAAATAATCTGGCTCACATGTCCTCTAGCTATGGCAGAATCTCAACGCTAATCTGTGTGGTGTTTTCCTTTTTCTGTGTTTTCTTTTTTTTTTAATTGGGAGTTTTGACAGATCAATGCCTCTTCTTTGGCTGGCCATTTAAATCTCACCCCTCACCCCCAAAAGTGAACATGAATGCCTGTGTGTGTATCACACACACACACACACACACAAACACACACACTAATATGTATAATAACTTACAATGAGCATCTTACTGCACCTTACACAAGGTGTGAACTACTCCTGGTTGGTGTTAATTTGAAAAGGCACCAGTGTGGTTCATGTGACACACACAATATACAGAGACCCAGGCACCTTTCCTTAGTGTCTGGAAGGGCAGCTGCCTCCCACCAGAGCTGCTACTCCTCACTCTTCCACAAAGCCTGCTGTTCTCAGCCTTTATAGTTCTCAGACATGGTATAAACTCGAAATGCATTAGAGGGCATATGGCACGAGTCTCCTTTTTGTACTAACTTGAGGGCAAAGTGCCGCTGTTCACTACCTCATGTTTGCCATAGGCAAAAGATCACAACCCACCAATAACCCTCTCCAGAGAAATGCCTCTCTTTTAACTATTGTCTCCTTAAGCCCTCAGTGTAAGCTGGTAATGGTGGGGCTTGACCCACATCAGTGGGCTAGCTCATTGCACTGGAATGTGTAGGGTAATGGACAATATTTGTACTTCTCCCCAGTTGTTGCTTCAGCTGAAAATGAGGGAGAGAGGGGAGAACTTTAGCTTTCAGCTGTTCATATATAAGCAAACAACAAACTCAACTGCTTTCTAGGCCTGGTGATAAAATGCTTCTTTAAAAATCCCAATCTTTCCTGAGATGCTTTAAATTGAATTTTAGTTGTTTCACTTCTTCTGTTTTCAAACAAACAAACCAAAGTCATTTTCGGTCAAGTCTCTGTCATTCTGTAAGAAAGGAAAATAAAAAGCTAAGGTGCTTTGGGCAGATTTAGCCTTCAAAGGAATTTTGCAGATTTTTAATTTGCCTTCAGATATCTGTCTACATAAAAATTACAAGACCCTGCGACTCCATCCCAGCATGTAACAATATTCCTTCCAGTACAGGGGAAACTTCATAATTATGTCTCCAAACTACTTTCCTTCTCAGAATATTGTTCAAAAATTCATAGTATTTCAGTATCATATATGGCATTGCTAGTAGTGTTTATATATATATATATATATATATATAAAATTAATATGGTTAAAAATTTTGCTTTATACTTTAAAGCCTACCATATCCTTTATGTCCATCTGTTCTGAGAGTTGGCTTTCATTTTCCCTCAGCCTTAGAAAAAAAGGAAACTTTGAAATTCAACTTGTTCTTTGCGACAAGTTCCTAGAAATTATGTTGTGTAAAAAGGAACATTATTGGCTCTTTCTATTTTATGAGGAAAAAAAAACTCATTCCAAAAAAAATAATTCCAGCTCTAGTTCTGATTTAATTAACATCTATAATGGCAGTAGGTCAGCTAACTCATAAACCTATTGATGGAGTCTTCAATCAATATATATTGATGTATACGTAGTGAGTCTCACTGAATCCCAGATCTCCAAATTAGATGTGCTGCCAAATATTACAGATGGTTCATCTGAGTATAAAGTCCAGATTTTGTTTCCAGGCTAGGTTTAGGTGGTTCTATCAGTTAACGACTGATGTGTTAACAAATTAGCATCTTTAAACAATAAACATATATTATTCCTAAGTTCCCGTGGATCAGGAATTCAGGAGTGGTTTAAGCTGCATAATTCTGTCTCAAGATCTCTTAAAAAGTTGTATTTGGGATGTTGTCCAGAGCTGTTGTTATTGAAAGGCTTTACTGAGGCTGAAGCATCTGCTACCAAGGTGGCAAGCTCATGTCGCTACTGGAATAGCCTCAGTTCCTCTCTGGCTGTTGGCAGGAGCACTCAGATTCAAGAAGGAAAAATGAAAATCATTTTGTCTTTTATGACCTAGCCTCAAAAGTCACGCCCCATGATTTTTGCAGTCCTAACACAGGTTAGCCCTATGTAATGTGACTGCACAAAAGAGACTATTTAAGGAAACACACAAAAGGACTAAAACCAGGAGGCAGGGGTCATTGAGAGCCAAATTGGAGCCTGACCAGCACAGTCTGCCCTCAGACCCCCAAAGATAATTCATGTTCTTTCCCACAGGCAAAACTAATTGATCCATTCTCATAGGCCACAGAAGTTCTGTCTCATTACAGAATGAGATAAAAGTCTAGAATGTCCTCATATTAATCAGGTCAGGGGCAGATGCAGCGCCTCAAATTTTGTTCTTTAAGTGCAGCTCCCAAATAAATTTCTTTCAATCTGGAAACCCATGAACTAAAGAGACAAGTTGTCTGCCTCTCCTGCAAAATACAGGAGTAGAAGAGGTCATAGCTATAAGATATTAGGGGACAAGTCTTCAGAGGAATGCTGGGGTATCTCCAAATTAAAAGATAGATTATTGCCTTTCATGTCTCCTATTACCAAGGAGAAAGCTTAATTCCTGGTGGCTTCTGAAAGCTTTGGGGACAGTACCTTACACATTTAGGAAAAACGTTCTGTTCTGGCCCATACAAAAGTATACAAAGGGCTAACAGCTCCGAGTGGAACCTAGTGCAGGAATTTGTTCTGTAGCAGCTCCAAGCTGCAATGCAAGCCCCTCTTTCCCTTCAACAATTGACTCTGGCAGAAGCTTTTGTTTTTGGTGGTGATCAGTGGTGAGAAAAGATATTATATGGACCATGAGACAAGACTCATAAGAGAATCATACCCAGAACACTGGGGTTCTGAAGCAAGTCCATTGCATCTATTGCAGAAAATTCAATGCTTTGGAAAGATGACACCTGACATGCTACTGGATCTTGATAGACACAGCATGCCTACCGTGGGCACAAGTGACCACACACCCCAAACTCCTCATCATGAAATGAGACTTATCAGTCCTAAAAATCATAAGATGAGACACACTTAGTATTTTAAGTTACATCTGGTCTTTTTTTTTTTTAAGATTTTATTTATTTATGTGACAGAGACACAGCCAGTGAGAGAGGGGAACACAGCAGGGGAGTGGGAGAGGAAGAAGCAGATTCCCAGCGGAGGAGCCTGATGTGGGACTTGATCCTGGAATGCTGGGATCACGCCCTGAGCCGGAGGCAGACGCTTAACAACTGCACTACCCAGGCGCCCCCTACATCTGGTCTTTTAACATAAGCAGGGACAGAGGGTGCAAAGACTTGAGCAGTGAGGTAGCCAAACTTCAAGTCCACGTGATCTCTGCCTCTTATATTTCAGACCTTGTGTGATCCCTTCCCATATTGTATCAGGGTGGTTCTGGGTGACCAGTAGGATTTTGCAGAAGTGATGGCATGTCATTTCCAAGATAAGGTTGTAAAAGACACTGGGACATCTGTTTCTGTTACATGCACTCTCTCTTTTTCTCCTAGATTGCTGCCTCTGGGAAAATCCAGTTGCCACGTTGCTATCAGCCCTATAGAAAGGCTTACATGATAAGTAACTGAGGCCTCCGGCCAACATCCAAGTGAGTGAAATTAGAGTGGATTCTTCAGCCCCAGTCAAGTGTTCAGAAACTATAGCCCCAAATGATACCTCTGTTGCAACCTTGTTGAGTGACACACTAAGTTAAACTATTCTTCTTCACGGAGGCATGAACACTGATTAAAAATGTTTGAACTAGTGAAATAGTGGTTGAATACAAAAACACAGTTTTAGCTATGGAATTAATAAGTCATGGGAACAAAAGGCACAGCATAGGAAATACAGTCAATGATATTTTAATAGCCTTGCGTGGTGACAGATGGTAGCTATACTCGAGGTGAGCACAGCATAACATATAGAGATGCTGAATTACCGTGTTGTACACCTGAAGCTAATGTAACATTGTGTGTCCACTACACTCAAATAAGAAATCAATCAATAAAGAAAGCACATTTCTAAATTTATCTCCCCATACCAAACTCTGCCTATGAGCTATAAATGTATAGGACTAGTCCTGTTCATATCTCCCTCTCTTTTTCCACACAGTCTACTCTCCTTAGAAAATATTTGTGTTCTTAACTTGGAAAATAATACATCACTGCTGATTCACTAGCAATAACAAAATCAAATTGACTCTTTTTAATTTTGTAGGATTCTGATCATTCTTTTGCCAACTATTCTTGGGTGTTGTTTTTCCCCTCAGCATACCGCCTACTTTTATCTACATCATGGAAATAATTTGATATTCTAAATGTAACAGTCATTGATTTTATCTGAGAAAATCATGAATACTTTTCATGATTATAAAGTGATATACCTGAACACACTCTGGAGAATACACAATAATATAATGAAAGAAATAATGTCTATTATCTCACTTCCCAGAGATAAACACTGCATTATTTTATTTTCTTTTTTTCAAATATTTTTATATATGTGGCTACTGGGTAGATGGAAAGGTGAGTACTGTATAGTGAGTGATAGATGAATCTAAGAATTGTAACCTAAATATCTCCAAATTTCTCCCATTTCAGAGTTTTTCTCCCCTTTAATTATCACATCAAATAGAACTTCTATCCTAGTTTCCACAAACAATCCAGCATCTTCCCCTTGATTTAGGATGATTCCCATAATTATTTCTTTGACACCTTTTACTTTAAACCCCTTTTTCTGCTCATAGGATTTTAACTAGCAGATTTCTCAAAATATCTCAAAATGTCTTCACTGTGTGTTAATTTCCAATGGGACTTCTGTTTTTCTTCCACCAGCAATTAAATTTCTCATTCAGTTATACTTTTGGCTATGTCACTTTGTTACTCATTCATTTTAACTGATTGGCTTAACAAGTAATTATTGAAACTAAATGCTAGCCACTATGCAAAGCACTGTAATATAAAGGAGAGACAGAAAACAAAGTTTCCTTTAATTAAGAAGTTAAAACCTAACTCTCTAAGATAAAAGGGCATAGATGGAAGTTTGCCAAAGTCAGTTCTTTGGCCTTCTTAAATATATTTGAATATCATAGCCCGGTAGTGATGTGAGTATGGGAACTTAATTACTCTGACATCTTGCCATAAGAAAGTAATTATCTCAACTAATTTGAATTCCTCACTTTATCACAAACAATTGGTCTATAGTTCAAGGCAACAATTTGAGATGCATCGAATAATATTCATGAAAAATTAAAAAGACTTGATATGTTAACCTCCTGATCCAGAATTCCACATGTACTTGGAAAACATATTGCCATATAATTTAATTTTCTTTCTAAATAAACATTGAATCAATGGGCTTGCTATGTGTCAGACATGGCTGCTTATTTCTTTAGGGCAATAGTCATCTGTTCAATGGAATTTTTATAGGTAAACCTAAGTTATGGATTTATTCCTTTTCATTCTACATCTAGATTTATTTGTCTATTAAGCTGTGAGAACAGGAAATCAGACAGTGAGGGGGTTCTCAGGGGATAATTACAAAAATGACCTTATGTATTGTATTTTTCTACTTGAGGCTTTTATATATCTCACATATACAGCTTGATTTATATGATAACTCATATAAACAAGTAACCAAATTTAAAACTCCGAAAGGAAGTTTGCTTATCTCACAACTTCGAACATAAATTTTATATCACATACATCTCTAGTCTGATTTATTAGTAATTAAGTACTTGTGAGTACCATAGTAAGTTAAAACCAGATTTGTACTCTCAAATTTTGGTAATCAATCATTAATTCATTATGATACTTATTTCCATTTTGCCTTTTATCTTGGTGAATATTATTTAAGGTTCATATAAGGAGAAAATAAATATTTTATTTGCGACAATAGAAATACAACCAGATGTGCAGGGGTAGAGATAATAATGGACATAAAAATTTTCATGGAATGTAGCAGGTGGCTATTTGAACCATCTAGATTTTATGTTCTGACAAACACATAAGATGAAAAATCTACTAAACCAAGTGAGGGGTCTAAGACCATAAACAATGGTGAATGCTTGCAGAAAATGCTATTTACTAGTGTTTTATGTTTATCCAAGCCATTTAATACTTTCTCAGAACTATACCTAAATTGGTCATAGCTAATTCTACAAACATTTTAAAATGTCAATTTTCCTACATCTAAAGTGGTTGGATTTAATGAAAATTTTAAATGGTAATAGTCTACTTTATGTTAGGTTGTGCTTTAAGAGTCAAATTAGATTGAATGCCAAGTGAACATTTCATTTGACCCTATGATTCCAGCGGAATCAGTGCAAAAGGATGTTTGTAAGTATTGTAAATGAATTTAGTTTAAGAAACTACTTTTACTAACTATTTAACATGATAAGATACAGGAGTACCCAGTAAATTTGATATCATTAAAATATCCATGGGAATACACATAAGGAAATAAACTCCAATACCTTTTAAAAATGAAGATAGAAAATCACATGATGGAAATATATATTTATTCATTTATTCTATAATTTGAAATATATTTATTCAACACATGGTATGTGCCAGACATTGTGCTAAGTGCTGGAGATAAAAGGGTATGGAAAAGAAAATTGATCCCTGCTCTAAATAATTATATAGATTACTGTGGGGAGAAAATCATTAATCATACAAGCACACATAAATATTTAAGTATATACTGAGGTAAGTATTCTGTATGAAAGATGTATGATTCACTGAAACTTCATAACAAAGAAACTTCCCTAGATTTTGGAGTTTAGGGAAGCCTTCTTTAACGTATGTGATGCTTAAGTCGATATATAATGGATATTTAGGAGTTAACTAGCAAGTACATAAACCCTCTGGTGAAGGCCAAGCTTTTGGGAGAACCAGGGTGACAGGAACCCTGAGCACAAGGGAAAGAATGATACACGACCAGCTAAAAGAGGTAAAACAGAGTCTAGAAAATGCAATTGAGCAGATGAAAAGTAATGTGTAGCCACTGGAAGATTTTAAAAATAATGATAGCGAGGGTAAGGCATAATTTGAATTAATTTTTCTCTTTAACATTTCATTGTGATACAATTTATATACAGTAAAATACACCCTTTGGGATGTACAATTCTATGGATTTTGATTGTTGAACACAGTCATTTAAAAAATTGCCCGGTATGGTTGCTAGAAATCCTAATGTGTTCTCTAGTACATGATTTTCTGGTCTGAAAACTGGTTCACATCTAGACACTGGGCAATGGATGTGACTTTTTAACTGGACAACTGAGCTTAGTTTCCTGGTCATTTATCCTTGATTTCTTCTGATGGAAAAAACAAACTAATACCCTTATTGGCTGGCTTTTATGTCACCCCCTGGTATTAACCATTTCTATGGGTCAGTTCCCTTGGATGTCATTCTGACCCTGTGATTGGTGAATGTTGTGTCTGCTATGTTCTGCTTCTCAGGGTCCTATTATCTTTGTTGTTAGCAGTAAGCACTGTCATGGAACTGCTTCTCTAACCTTCAGTTCTGACCTCAGACAGTCACTCACAACTAAGTGTTTTAGTAAATATCGATATTCTTCTCACCATCGCATTCTTTATGGCCTTGGTGAAAAGTATAACATCTGAGCCTCACTGTGGAACATAACCTTCTGGGTCTTTTGGCCTTCTATTTCATGTATACTCCAGCATGCCCACCTCCTCAGAATTTTTATTGTTGTTGTCCTTGTTGTCTCTATGTTTACTTATTCATATATTTATTTATACTTTTTTTTCAAGTTTTTATTTAAATTTCAGTTAGCTAACATACAATGTATTGTCAGTTTCTGGTGTATGGTTTAATGATTCAACACTTCTATACATCGCCCAGTGCTCATCACAAGTGCCTCCTTAATACCCATCACTTATTTAACCAATCCCCCCACTGGCCTCCCTCCATCATCCCTCACTTTGTTCTCTAGCTAAGAGTCTGTTTTTTGGCTTGTCTCTGTTTTATTTTCCCCCCATGTTCATATTCACATCTGTTTTGTTTCTTAAATTCCATATATGAGTGAAATCATATGGTATTTGTCTTTCTCTGACTTAATTCATTTAGCATAATACATTCTAGATCCATTCCTGTCACTGCAAAAGGCAATATTTCAATATTTTTTATGGCTGAGTAATATTATATATATATGTATATATATATATATATCTCCATTCATCAGTCAATGGATATTTGGGCTTTTTACATAATTTGGCTATTGTTGACAATGCTTCTGTAAATATTGGGGTGCATGTATCCCTTTGAATCAGTATTTTTGTATCCTTTATTTTTTATGTATATATATAATATATATATATATATATATATATATTTGTGTTTGTTTGTTTTTTTAAGGTAGGCTCCATGTGCAGCAGGGGGCTCAAACTCACGAACCTGAGATCTAGAGTCACGTGGTTACTAACTGAGCCAGCCAGGTGCCCTAGTATTTTTGTATTCCTTGGGTAAATACCAATAGTACAATTGCTAGGTCTTAGAGTAGTTCTATTTTTAACTTTTTGAGGAACTTCCATACTGTTTTCCAGAGTGGAAACCAGTTTGCATTCCCACCAACTGTGAAGCGGGTTCCCCTTTCCCCCACATTATCATGAACACCTGTTGTTTCCTGTGTTGTTGATTTTAGCCATTCTGACTGGTGTGAGTTGATATCTCATTGTAGTTTTTTTTTTAATTTAAATTCAATTAGCCAACATAAAGTACATCATTAGTTTCAGATGTAGAATTTAGTAATTCATCAGTTGCATATAACACCCAGCGTTCATCATATCACATGCCCTCCTTAATGCTCATCACCCAGTTACCACAACCTCCCACCCATCTCCCCACCAGCAACCCTCAGTTTGTTTCCTATGGTCAAGAATCTCTCATGATTTGTCTCCCTCTCTAATTTCTTCCCATTTAGTCTTCCCTCCCTTCCCCTATGATCCTCTGTGCTATTTCTTATATTCCACTTATGAGTGAAACCAAAAGATAATTGCCTTTCTCTGATTGACTTATTTCACTCAGCATAATACCCTCCAGTTCCATCCATGTCAACATAACTGTTAAGATTTCATCCTTTTTGATGGCTGAGTAATATTCCATTATATATATATGGCCCACATCTTCTTTATCCATTCATCTGTTGATGGACATTGGGGCTCTTTCCATAGTTTGGCTATTGTGGACATTGTTGCTATAAACATTGGAGTGTAGGTGGCCCTTCCAATCACTCCATTTGTATCATTGGGGTAAATACCCAATAGTGCAATTGCTGGGGGGTAGGGTAACTCTATTTTTAACTTCTTGCGGAAACTTCATACTGTTTTCCAGAGTGGCTGTACCAGCTTGAATTCCCACCAACAGTGTAAGAGGGTTCCCCTTTCTCCCTATCATTGCCAACATTTGTTGTTCCCTGTCTTTTTAATTTTAGCCATTCTGACTGGTGTAAAATGGTATTTTTTGTGGTTTTGATTTGTATTTCCCTGATGACAAGTGATGTGGAGCATTTTTTCATGTGTCTGTTGGCCATTTGTAGGTCTTCTTTGGAGAAATGTCTGTTCATGTCTTCTGCCCATTTCTTGACTGGATTCTTTGTTTTTTGAGTGTTGTGTTTGATAAATTCTTTATAGATCTTGGATATTAGCCCTTTATCTGATGTGTCATTAGCAAATGTCTTCTCCCATCCTGTAAGTTGCATTTTAGTTTTATTGACTGTTTCTTTGCTATGCAAAAGCTTTTTATCCTGATGAAGTCCCAAAAGTTTATTTTGCTTTTGTTCCCCTTGTCTTTGGAGACATGCCTAGCATGAAGTTGCTGTGGCCAAGGTCAATGAGGTTGCTGCCTGTGTTCTCAAGGATTTTGATGGATTCCTATCTCACATTTAGTTCTTTCATCCATTTTGAGTTTATCTTTGTGTGTGGTATAAGGAAATAGTCCAGTTTCATTCTTCTACTTATGGCTGACCAATTTTCCCAGCACCATTTGTTGAAGAGACTATCTTTTTTCCATTGGATATTCTTTCCTGCTTTGTTGAAGATTAGTTGACCACAGAGTTGAGGGTCCATTTCTGGGTTCTCTATTCTGTTCCATTGATCTATGTGTCTGTTTTTGTGCCAGTACCATACTGTCTTGATGATTACAGCTTTGTAATAGAGTTAAAGTCCGAAATTGTGATGCCACCAGCTTTGGTTTTCTTTTTCAACATTCCTCTGTCTATTCGGGGTCTTTTCTGGTTCCATACAAACTTTAGGATTATTTGTTCCAGCTCTGTGTGAAATATTGATGGTATTTTGTAGGGATTGCATTGAATGTGTAGGTTGCTCTGGCTAGTATAGACATTTTAACAATATTTGTCTTTCCAACCCATAAGCATGGAATGTTTTTCCATTTCTTTGTGTCTTCCTCAATTCCTTTCATAAGTTTTCTGTAGTTTTTAGAGTTCGGATCATTTACCTCTTTGGTTAGGTTACTCCTAGGTATCATATGGTTTTTAGTGCAATTGTAAATGGGATCAATCCCTTAATTTCTTTCATCTCATTGTTAGTATATAGAAATGCAAATGATTTCTGTGTATTAATTTTACATCCTACCACTTTACTGAATTCCTGTAGGAGGACTAGCAATTTGGGGGTGGTGTTTTTTGGGTTTTCCACATAAAGTATCATGTCATCTGAGAAGAGTGAGAATTTGACTTTTTCTTTGCCAATTCGGATACTTTTATTTCTTTTTGTTGTCTGATTGCTGATGCTAGAACTTCTATATTATGTTGAACAACAGTGCTGAGAGTGGACATCCCTGTCATGTTCCTGACCTTAAGGGTAAAGCTCTTGGTTTTTCTCCATTGAGAATGATATTCATGGTGAGGTTTTTGTATATGACTTTTATGATATTGAGGTATGTTCCCTCTATCCCTACACTGTGGAGAATTTAAATCAAGAAAGGATGCTGTATTTTTGTCAACTGCTTTTTTCTGCATCGATTGATAAGATCATATGGTTCTTGTCCTTTCTTTTATTAATGTGATGTATCACGTTGATTGATTTGCAGATGTTGAACCTCCCTTGCAGCCCAGGAATTAATCTCACTTGGTCATGATGAATAATCCTTTTAATGTACTGTTGGATCCTATTGGCTAGTATCTTGGTGAGAATTTTGGGATTCATCAGGGAAGTTATGATTTATATTTCCCTGATGATGAGTGATGTTGAGCAACTTTTCATGTGCCTGTTAGCCATCTGGATGGCTTTGGAAAATCTGGAAAATGTCTCTTCATGTCTTCTGTCCATTTTTTAACTGGATTATTTGCTTTTTGGGTGTTGAGTTTGGTAAGTCCTTTAGAGATTTTGGATACAACTTTTTATCAGATATGTCCTTTGCAAATATCTTCTCCGATTCTGAAGGTTGCCTTTTAGTTTTGTTGATTATTTCCTTTGCTGTGTAGGAGCTTTTTATTTTGATGAAGTCCCAATAGTTTATTTTTACTTTTGTTTCCCTTGCCTCAGGACACATATCTAGGAAGAAATTGCTACAGCCGATGTCAAAGAGGTTAGTGCCTGTGTTCTCCTCTAGGAATCTTGATGGTTTCCTCTCTCACATTTAGGTTTTTCATCCATTTTGAATTTATTTTTGTGAAAATATATATATTTTGTGGTATAAGAAAGTGGCCCAGTTTCATTCTTTTGCATGTTGCTGTCTGGTTTTCCTAACAACATTTGTTGAAGGGACTTCCTTTTTTTCCATTGGATATTCTTTCTTCTTTGTTGAAAATCAGTTGAACCATATGATTGTCTTAATACATGCAGAAAAATCATCTGACAAAGTACAACATCCATTCATGATAAAAACCCTCAACAAAGCAGGGATAGAGGAAACACACCTCAACATAATAAAGGCCATATATGAAAGAACCACAGCTAATATCATCCTCAATAGGCAAAAACTGAGAGCTTTTCCTCTATGATCAGGAAAAAGACAGGGATGTCCACTCTCACCACTGTTATTTAACATAGTACTGGAAGTCTTAGCTTTAGCAATCAGACAACAAAAAGAATTAAAAGGCATCCAAATGAGCAAGGAAGAAGTCAAACTTTCACTACTTGCAGACAACATGATGAAGCAGGAGAAAGAAAAATCAAGGAATTGATCCCATTTACAACTGCAATATAAGCCATAAGATACCAAGGAATAAACCTAACCAAAGAGGTAAAAGATCTGTACTCTGAAAACTATAAAACACTTATGAAAGAAATTGAAGATGACACAAAGAAATGGACCATTCCATGTTCAATCTACACACTTAATGCAGTCCCTATCAAAATAGCACCAGCATTTTTCACAGACCTAGAACAAACCTTTAATTTGTATGGAACCACAAAAGACTATGAATACCACAGTAATCTTGGAAAAGGGAAACAAGCAATAGTGACTCTTAAGGACAGAGAATAAACTGAGCGTTGATGGAGGGAGGTGGTTGGGGGATGGACTGGATGGGTGGTGGGTTTTAAAGAGTGCATTTCTTGTGATGAGCACTAGGTGTTGTATGTACGTAATGAATCACTGAATTCTATTCCAGAAACCAATATTGTACTATGTGTTAGCTAATAAAATTTAAATACACAAAATAAATAATAAGTAAAAAAGCAAAGCTGGAGGTATCACAATTCCAGATTTCAAGTTGTATTACAAACCTGTAGTGATCAAGATAGTATGGTATTGGCACAAAACTGGTGCATAGATCAATGGAAAAGAGTAGAAAACCCAAAAATGAACCTGGGGCCTTTTTCTGATATGTTTCTCCAGTATCTGCCATAGAAATTCTGGCATTTCACTTTTGCTCAATGAAGTCATCTTTTTTTCATGTTTTAGGAGCCATTCCTGAAGCTAGTGTGAAGCATCTGGTGCTAAACTGTATCTCAAATGAATGCTCCTAAATCAATAAACTCTCCTTTACCCAAACTTAGGCTCTGTTCCTTTGTTCAAGAATTTTTGGAATCTATTCACACATATAATTCCCCAGTTCTTTAGAATATATTCTGGCCAAGTTCTCAGCTCTTCTGAGGTGTAATCTACTTTCCTCCCCTATCAGGTTCAACATGACCTTGACTGGGTTATGCCGTGAATGAACCCTAGTTATAGGTTAGTGTCTAGGAAGAAGATGATGAGCATATTCTGTGGAGGGCACATGTTGCCATGCAGGTGCGAGGCCTCCACACTGTCTTCAAAATTGGGATGCTATCTCTTAACAGGAAGATAGACCACTTCAGCATGGTCAAAGGGTTAAAAGAGATCTGGGAAATTAAGATGTTTGATAAAATTTACCAGATGTCCCATTCCCAAATATGGCAGGGTCCCAGATTTTTCCAAAACAGAGCCCTGACCCAGAGCAGAGAGCACTTTGATTGAATGTTTAACCTTCTATGGTATTCCACCACTCTGTTAAGTCCTGAGACTAGTCCTCAGCTCTGCCCTTTCATTGCAAGATATGAGTCTCTAATTTTCAGGAAGTTCCTCTGGTTTTTACACTTGGCTATTACTAGTCTGTTAATTGCCGGCAACTTTCACTATCTTTTCTTGAGTGTGAATATCTGTATAATTATCATTGACCCTGTACTTTTCAAACACCCAATAAGTTATATCAGCTAATGCCTTCTCTACTACTGAGTATGCCATCCTGATTCACCTATTAGTGATTTTTAAAATTGGGCTGCTTTATTGTTCTATGAGTTTCCTGTGTTCCATATACTACCATGGAGGTAATTCTCATTGCCAGGTTGACGGTAAGTAATGCATCTCCAAAACATTATCATAATCTGCTTTCTCTGAACACTCATAGTATCACTAATCATAGATTGATTTCTCAAGAAGAAGATGTCGAGATGGTGTTTTGTACACAGAGTATTTCTTAGAGATCCACACATGTGGAATGGAGGGGGAGAAGCAGGATTGGGAATGATGGAAAAGCAATTTGCTATGCAGGCATGGACAAATATTGCTCAAACCACTAGGGAAGTCTAGAACACATATGGACCCTCAGAGTTGTCCTACTTTGAGCCAGAATGACTGGACCATTATACCTGTGCAATCAGTCATTGATTATAAGCTGCCCCAAGAAAGGTGTTCTTTTGGGCAGGGCAGTTCTTTGAAGCTGAGTCAAGCCTGAAGATGCTGATAGGCTGTCTGCTGTTATGTGAGACGACAAGTTAATACTCAAAGGAAAAGCTAGTAGGTGAAATCTTTATATCTATTACACAGATTAGTCACTGCACAATATAGATTTAGTAACCTGGAAGTCACATCCATAGAAAATACCTAAATTGAAGCATAGAAATAGAAAGGAAGAAAAACAAAACAAACTCATGAGAAGAAATTAAGGCACACTGAAAATGTAACTGGAATGTAATTGGAGTCCCAGAAGAAAAGGAAACATTAAAGTAAATGCAATATTTGAAGTTATAATATCTGACAGTTTTCAAAATCATGCCAAACCACAAATTCAAGAAGCTTAGCAAAGGCCATAAAGAACAATTGGAAACAAAACAAAACAAATGAAAAAAAATCGCATCTAGGTATACTCTGGTCAAACTACTGAAGAACAGGGCAGAGTAGAAATCTTTTCACACAATGTAATACTACACATGAATTAAAAAAGAAGGAACTAATATTATATGCAACAATATGATTGACTTTAGCAAATAGCATATTAAACAAAACTAGCCAGACACAAAATTACATACTGCATGATTCTATTCCTATAAAGTTCAAATCAGATATGATAAGGAATAGTGCCGAGGACCATAAGGGAAGGGAGGGAAGACTGAATGGGAAGAAATCAGGGAGGGAGACAAACCATGAGAGACTCTGGACTCTGTGAAAAAAAAAGGGTTACAGAAGGGAGGGGGGTGGGGGGATGGAGTAACTGGGTGATGGGTACTAAGGAGGACACGTGTTGTGATGAGCACTGGGTGTTCTATGCAACTAATGAATCATTGAACACTATATCAAAAATTAATGATGCATTATACGTTGGCTATTTGAAAATAATAATAACAAAAAAAGATATGATAAATATCATCATGGTTATTATTACCTATAAGTGAAGGGTGGATAATATCTGAATGAGCGCTTCTTGCATGCTGAGATTTTTTGCTTTTGGTTGTGGTCACAGAGAATGTTCCATTTGTGAAATTCATTATGCCTACCTTTATGATTTTTGCTCTTTACAGTGATATATTTTGTATATATTTTATATACACTCCAATAAAAATTATAAAAGAACAGATAACCTAGAATGACTGTGAATATGTAAAAATTATTAGATATAGGTTCTTGAACTAGAAGGTAAAAAGAAGCATTTAAAAATATATATGCGTTCACAAAAATAGTAGAAAAAATTCAAATGTTTTATGTGTATTATACATTATAAGTGATTCGTAAATTATTTTTGATTCGATTTTTAAATTAAAAGTTCCATGCTGACATAAACAAGCTTTTATGCTTTAATAAGAACAGAATTATTTTAAATTTTCAATTAAACAGAGGCAACTGTTAGGGAGTTGGTAAAAGAAATCATCTCATCACAAAATGTGGCTACTTTACTAAAAATTTTTTATTTACTAAAAAGAACTCTTATGGCCATTTTGCGGTTGTTCTTATTTCTATTATTTTATTGTGATTAGTTTGTAGAAAGACACAACAAAGTCCCATATCATATTGCAATCACTGATTTCAGAACTTAATAAAGTTGGTGTTTTTAAAATCTGCCTTGGTCTTTCTATCAGGCCAGACTGTTTGCCTGATATACCAAGACCAGTCTCTCTTCATTCAATCTTCCTGCTAGGCTGCGCCTACCGCCTCTGAAGTTATGCTTTATTGCCTCAGGTTCTACATCAAGATTCTCAAAGTGTTTCATCTTCCCTCTATCATGGTCATTGCCTCCACTTTAGTTGCTACACTAAAATGGTTCTATAACCCTACTGTATCTTTCCTTCTAAATTACTTACATAGATCGCGTAAACTACACGTGTGCATGTGTGCACATACACACACACACACACACACACACACACCTAAAAGAAAAAGTAAAAATAAAATAAAATCCCACTAGACCATAGTATCAACTTAAAACTTTCTGAAGGTGATAGCCACAATGCCTCAGTTTTCATCCAAGCTCTAACACTTGTTAGCTATCTGACCACAGGCAAGTGATATTACTAATCTGTTCTTCATGCTCCTATAAATCGGAAATAAAGATGGTAACTATGAGATTGTGTTCTTATGAGGACAGCAGGATTTAATCTACATAAAGCAACTGAAACAGGGTTTAGTACATCCAAAGCATCATACTGGTGTTTGTTTTCATGTTATAATTAATATAATTTGTGTTGTTGTTTTTTCTGCCAAGTTTTTTTGTTTGTTTGTTTGTTTAGAGGGAGAGGTCTTGAGGTAGGTAAGGGAGGGTGGTGGTGGGGAGAGGAAGAGGGAGAGAGAATCCCAATCAAGCTCTACGCTCAGCACAGAGCTGGATCTTACAATCTTGAGATCATGACCTGAGTGGAAATCAAGAGTCCAAGGCTTAACCGACTGAGTCACCCGGGGCACCCCACTCCCAACTTGCTTTTTATTCTGTTTCCCATAGTTAAAAATACAGCAAATAGTTTATCTATATCCTTATTTCAAACTTAGGATTTATTTCAGAAGTTTTTCAAGTCACTAAATAGATTTTTATTTATTATAATTTTTTTTCAGGTGCCATAATTGCCTTATTTTTCTTTTGGTTAGATATCCAGGTCTTTTTCTTTTTTGCAAACTTAAATAATCCTGCAATTATCACGTTTTGCAAAAATGTTTATCTGCATTTCAGAGTACTTCTTCAAGGTAGATTGAAATAAATGGACTGCTAAACTAAAAAGTAACACAGTTAAAAATATTTGTCATGCCTAACCTAAAAACAAACAAACAAAAACGACCTTAATGGACATATGGTTATACAGAAAATAGTGCTGTCTAATATAGCTTTCTGCAATAATGACAATGTTCTACAATCAGCTCTGTCCAATATAATGACTACTAGCCACATGTGGTTATTGAACACTTAAATGTGGCTAGTATGACCAAGAAACTGAATTTATATAGCTAGGTGTGGGTAGTGGCTATGTGCAACGCAATGTCCATAACTGTGCAACTTCCAACCAAGTCACTGCTATCATTGAAGAAAACTCCCTGTTCTCGCTTGAAAATACTCCTCTGACATATGACGACATTGTACTAATAATCCCAATTTTCATTATTCCTATATTTTTAAGATAGCTTACCACATTTTTATGAGTACCTAACCATACGATGCTTAGTTTTGCTCATTTATGATCTTTCTGCCTTTCTCTTTTTTTTTCCAGTTTATACACTATTTCTAAGATTTAGTCATGTCGCCTTATGTAGGAGTAGTTTATTCTTTCTCAGAGCTTAGAGTATTCCATCTTGTGAGTTTACCACAATTTGTCTATTATACAGTTAAAAGGCATTTAGTCTAAGTTTTTCACTGTTATGCTGTGAGGAATTATGTGCATTTCCCCTGGCGCACATTTTTTAAGAGTTCTAGCAGGATATACAACTAGGCGTGAAACTGTTGGGTCATAATATAGGCATGAGTTCAATTTTACTGTATCATTTTAAATTGTATTTCAAAATGATTATACCAGTTAATATTTCCACCCAGAAACTTACCTGCATTCTTTATGTTCCATGTTATTATCAACACTTTGTTTTGCAAGACTTTTTTTTTTGTTTAAGATTTATTTATTTGTCAGGGGTTTGGAGAGAGAGCACCACAAGCAGGAGCAGCAGGCAGAGGGAGAAGCAGTCTCTCCACTGAGCAAGGAGCCTCATGCAGGACTTGATCCCAGGACCCAGGAATCATGACCTGAGCCGAAGGCTGATGCTTAACTGACTGAGCCACCCAGGTGTCCCATGCAAGCCTTTTTTGATTTCAAATAGGAATAGTATTATAGGTACTAATTGTGCTCTTAATTGCATATTTCTGATTATTAATGAGTTTGGATACCTTTTAATGTTATTAGTTATTAATATTTTCTTTTTTGCCAAATGTTTGTTCATGCCTTTTGGTTTTTTTTAAAATTGGTTTGATAATTATATATATATAATTATATATATAATAGATATATAAAAATATATGAATTCCTTATATATTTTTAGTTTAATAAAATTTTGATTATATACTTTAGAGATAATTTTTCTAATTTGTAGTTTGTATGTCAAATATTTTATGGTATCTTTTGGCAAATTCGAAATTTATAAATGACATTTATTAATCTTTCCTTTGATGATGATTATAGTTTGGACCTTGTCTAAGAAATCCTTCCATATCTATAGGCCATGCACCTATATCCTTCAAGTTGTTTATATATTCAAAAATTTTCATTTCATATTAAATCTTTAGTTAATTTTAAATTCATTGTTCTGTAAGTATTGCAGTAAGAATCCAATTCATATGCCCCAGATAACCCATCTATCCCATAACTATTCCCTCCTTTTTTCCAGTGGTCTAAAATGTTCTTCTTTTAAAACAATTTTTCACATATGAATGAATCTGGTTTTGGGTCCCTATTCTGTTCCATGGTTTAATTTTTCTAGTTTCATGCAACTATTACAATTTTAATCGCAATAATTTTAGAATAAATATTGATAGCTGCGAAGGAAAGACCATCACCTTAGTTTCTTCTCTGGCAGTTTCTCGCCTTTCTGTCATTTGCTCTACTACATAACTTTTATAAATATATGTCAAGTTATTTAATTATTACAACTGAGATTTTGATTTGAAAGTCTGTTCTCCTGTTCCGCATGTTTCCTATTTTGATATTAAAAATAGCAAGTAGAGAAATCTAAAGCTATCCATGTCTGGATGTAATTTAAAAAGGAGTTTGAAGGAGTGCCTGTGTGGTGAAGTCAGTTAAGCATCTGGCTCTTGATTTCAGCTCAGGTCATGATCTCAGGGTCATGAGATCAAGCCCCATGTCAGGCACCATGCTCAGCTTAGCATCTGCTTAAGACTCTCTCTCCCTCTGCCTCCCACCCCCTGCTCACATTCTCTCTTTCCCTCTCTCTAAAACAAATAAAAATTAATAAATAAATCTTTTTTAAAAAAGGAGAGTTTGAAGGTTTGCATAGTATATATATATTTCTTCTGTTGTCCCACTAGTAATTTTTTTACTTTTCAGAAGTCAATCTCTTGTAAGTCCATATATAAATGTCAAATCTCTAAATTAATTTCTAACTAATTATTTGCATGAATTAGGAACTTGGGATGAAGAGCTAGTGTACTAAAGATAAATAAGAAGCCATTTTCCCAAAGTTAGAATTCCACAGTGGCTCCTGAAATTATCTGTTAAATACTAAGTTCAGGGACAACTGAGGAATAGATACAATATTCCTTACTAAAATCTTTGGAGAGCTACCTTCTTATCCTGTGTAAGTTCACTTCCTGGGGACATCATCATGTCTTTTTCATGTTTTTAATAACAATAATAATATCAGAGAACATTACTGAACACATACAAAATACCAACATGATTTTGTTTAATTTTCATTTCAACCATCATAAGCAATAGATGGTGATTCAGAAACTCAAATGTGTCAATTACATCTCCCCTTAGTCACATGCCTAGAAAGTGGGAAAACTTGCATTTAAACCCAAATTTATTTGACTGAAAGGTGAAAATGTGCTTAAATTAAGAGCTTAAAAAAAAAGTATGTGGATGTGGCATCTCAGCTTTGGTTTGTGTGGTAGGCTGAATAATTATGCCCCCACCGCCTTCCAGTATATCCACATTTTAACCCTCAGAATCCGTGATATGATTAAATTAAAGATCCTGGGATGGTGAAATTATTCTATATTATCTGTGTGGTCTTGGTATAATCATATGGTCCTTATTTAAGAGAGACAGATCAGAATAGTAGTAGGAGACAGAATGACCAAAGCAAGAGGTTGGACTGATGCAAGTGAGGGGTTAGAAGCCAAGGGATTTGGCCTCTAGGTGAATCTAGAAGTTGGCCTCTAGAGGCTTCTAGAACACCCTCTAGAAGTTGAAAAGGACAAAGGAACAGATTCTTACCTTACAGCCCTCAGCCAGAACCAGTATGCTGACATGAATTTTGGACTTCAGACCACCAGAACTGTAAGATAAAGAAATGTGTTGTTATTTTTAAGCCACGGAGTTTATGATATTTTGTTACAGTGACAATAGCAAACTAACACAGCTTGCTTTACTTAAATAAACACACCAAGAATAGTACATCAGTGACTAGCTCTAGATCAGGCAGAAACATTTTCATTTCCTGAACTAACATGTTAGAGGGTTTACTAATGAACAACTGTTACTAAGAAGATGTCTCCTTTGGGAAACTTTTACAGTGGGCCTTAAATATCATTAAGTCTTTCCAGATGAATTCTTTCTCCTTGGTTGGTTCTCATTTCAAAAACATTTGTGTTTTTTCCTTCACAGCCTATTGAGCTTTGTCATGCTGGAGACTTCCTGCAGCTTTCTTGCTACTGCAACTGGATGATAGGAATATCAGTACCAGTGGGAGCCAAGGCTTCAAAAAACTGTTTAAGCCATTACACGGACACCCCACAAATCTACACATGAATACAAATGTATCAGCCTTGGTCACTATGAAGCCAGTAAACTGAAGTCTTGTTTACATACTCTCTATCATCAGACCATCTGTAATAAAAACATTTCATGGTTATTCTGCAGAGGCTAGGTATTTCTGAGTCTTTTCTATTATTTTACGGAGTCAATCCTTAACTGAAAACTAAATTATGAAAGATATGTCAGGCGTAGTAAGATGTTGTGGTTTTATAGATATCAGTACAATGCAGAAACTTTGATGATTTGAAGATTACATTTAACTCTTTTAAGCATTGAGCTTTTTTAAAACCCATTGGACTGCCAATGTTATTTATAAACTCTAGCATGTCTATTTACATAATTAATGGAATTATAACTAAACACAATATTTATTGGAAAATCTGAAAGGAGTGTATTGGGATTGATTATAATGTATAATTCAGATAAGCACAAATTTTTAAAATTCTCTTGTATTTTTTTATATATAACCTGCCATCTCTTGCTCAGAGTTGGCGAAAGAGATTATCTTTGATGGTGAAAGAAAGACATTAAAAAAAAAAGACACTGAAACTACTACATTAATTATTTTATATTATTTTAGGTTAAATAGGCATTCAAAGTCCAAATTGCCTAGTCACATATTATTTTTCCCCTTTTAAAGTCTTGCTCTCCCCAATCCCTTTTTCCAAATTGCCTAAGTATCAGGAGAATCTTCACCATCTTCTCCAGTTTCATCTTCACCATGGAAAGCAGAGGGGTCTCTCATTAGACCAGATCATTTGTCTACATTAGCCTTTGCAGTTATATCCCTCACCAGTACTCCTTCCAGTATCTGCTTGCCAACAGGAAACACTCCCCTTAATCTATTCTATACCATCAACTCCAGGAATATATCTGCTCATATATTACCAGATATTTCTTGTGGCTCTGGGTTGTGCCAAAAGAGAAGTTTCAGTGAGAGACACACTATTCTTGAGCTAACACTGTAGGAAAGAGACATCAGTTACTATGTTCTCATGTTATCCTTCCAGCTCCATCCTAAACATGATTTTGACCCAGGACAAGGCAGGTTTACTCTACCTTATCCAAAATTTTTGGAGGAAAACTATGTTTTGGAATTCAGAATTTGGTGGATATTAAAAAAGCACTCTTTAATCAAATACAATAGTACTTCTGTGGTGAAATGTATGAATATTCATGCCAGGTGGATTTTAGAGCTCTTTCAGTTTTGGAAATGTGGAAAAGCTATGCAGGCCTGTAGTTTCTGAGCCTTTGCCCTTTACTTAATCCTCACACAAACTTCTACTCTCAGCGCTTTACTCATTTCATGTTATATTGCTATATAATTAGCTCTATATCAGTCCTTTAAACCCCGGCTGAATTTTGCTCAATAAAATCTGGTATTTAAACTTTTTAAAAAAATTATTTATTTATTTGACAGAGAGAGAGACAGTGAGAGAGGGAACACAAGTAGGGGGAGTGGGAGAGGGAGAATCAGGCTTGCCGTTGAGCAGGGAGTCCGACATGGGGCTCGGTCCAGGACCTGGGATCATGACCTGAGCTGAAGGCAGATGCTTAACGCCTGAGCCACCCAGGTGGCCCTAAAATCTGGTATTTATAAATCAAAAGTACTTTCAGGCTTTTGTTTGTTTGTTTTTACTTTGGCCTTAGCTCTACTTTGAAAATAAAAAATACATATATAGATTTCATGACTATACACAACTTTTTGATGATCAGTCTTTCCTCTGATGACAGGATTATACATTTTTACCCTGTTGAACTCAAGGACATCAATGTGACATGCTTTGGCCAGTGAAATGGAAGAGGATGTCATAAAGGGTCACTTTTGGGTAGAAGTGTATAAAGCTAGTTCATGATACACTATATTCTCATTCCTCTGAATCTGTAATATGGAAGCATGTTGTCAAAATATAGCCTCAATCAACATGGATATGTAAGGAACTATTGGAACACTACCCCCTTCTGACCCATAATGAATCTCTAAGATATTTAGATTCTCTTTTACTGTAGAATATCCTAGCCTAGCCTGATTGATGCACATATTTTATAAAAATAACCTAATAAGGACATTTCAAATATACAGAAAGTATAGAAAAGTACAAAAAAAACCTGTACAACTGTCATTGAGATAAACAAATACCAATTCAAAAATTTTACATTCAATTTTTTAAAACACAAATAAAATTTACAGATATACTACTTCCCATCATTTTCATCTCACAGATACAGTTGAAATTTATAAATGGGCTATCCATTCCCTGGTAATTATTATATATTTACTACCTATGGCCATTAGAATAATAATATTTGTATCTCCTCTGATATTTAATTGCCAGCAAGCCCCAGGCATTCCAAAATTTTGTCATCCTTATTGAAGATGGAACCCACTTTAATGGTGTTTTTTCTATGCTTGACCCCAGTCTATGATGGACAGCCAGTGACAAGGTTATCAACAAAGTCAGTGGACCCTTTCACCAAGACATTCCTCATGGGTTCATACTGATGTAGACAGCCTTTGTTATCATATACAAAATTTATAAATCCTTCCTCATTTCTCTGCCAGGGCAGTTCCATCATTCTCATCTCTTTAATTCTAGGTAAAGTTTGCATTTTACTGTCAGTAACCCATTCCAGCACTGTATCAGAAAAACTTCCATATATGCTTGCTGGGAAGTTAATCCCTAACACATGGGGGAGTGCTTCCATGTTAATAAATTCTCCTCCATCCAGCTTTATTCTATATTTGTACTCTGGTTCAAAACCACATGATCCACACTATATATGTTCATTCAGTTCCTGCCCTAAATATGTATGTAGTGACTAGGTCTTGCCATTATTTCAGAACAACTACTGTTTTCTGCTGGAACACAGACTAAATTCTTCCTCTCTGATTGGCTAGAAGCAAGAAGGAGAGCAATGAAGAAAAGATTCAGAGGAGGACTAGCATCATCTTGCAAAGCTGCCTAAGGTGGTACCTTTGTTGGTTTCACACACAAGTTGAGGTCATAATCATCCAACAAGGATGAGGATTTTCTCAGTTTCAATAATGCTCAAAGGAAACTGTGGTTTCAAGATTTTGTGGATCATTCAAACCAGTTTCTCCATTCCAGAGATCGGGTTTCCACACTTTTTTCATCAAGACTCGGACTTTTGCATAAGAAATCTGTCGATGGTGCAAAATAAGTCTCCTCAGCACTTGCCACATTTTTTTTCAAGAGCTCAATACCATAAAAGTTTAATGTTTGCTTATATCACAATTCTTTTTTTGTTTAATAATTTTTATTTTGTAAATTCTGGGACAAATTTTCATTACAATTGTTACTATAGCTACAAGAGATGAGGGTATCCTCAGAGTTACCCTGGAGGCCTTCTGAGTGGTATTAGTTCATATTTAACTGACCTGAGCCTGTCATTTTTTCCCCAAGACTTCTAAAGTAATTGACAAAAGCCAGCTAATTTCATACATCTTTAAATAACATCCCAAGGCCTTCGTTATCTCATTGCCCAAAGCCTTACCAGCTTTATTCTCCATATCTACCTCATTGCGTATCAACACTTATGTAAGTTTTAGTCATTGTGAGTAGCATATGCAGATATTATCACCATTTGCTTCCCATGAGAAATGGGGTCCTTGCTTCTGTCTATTAAGTGTCTTAGTCCCAAAATCCCATCCTAGAGATCTGCTTCCAGGGCAACTTCCAGCGCCAACAGTTTTAGCTTGAGTTCTCGGCACTATTTACCACCTGCCTTTGCAAAAGCCACTTAAGGAAGGAAAGCCAATATAAGGTCACTATTGCAGGCAACTGGGGCTCAGTTCCTCCTGGACCTGCAGTGGAGACTAGATAATGACTCTCAGAATTGCTTAACAATGAATTGACTTGGGGGGACATTTATTCTTCTCCTCCTGTTCCCACCCCCACATTGGTTGAGCATTGCCTGTGGGGCATTATTACTATGCATTGTTGGGTTGTGATGTTCCAGCATGCATAACTATGGCAAAAGAGAGCCAGCTTTAGCTTAAGGTTAGACACTTGGAACATAAGATACATTGAATCCTGCACAAAACTGTCAGCTGCTGGTGAAATGTGGCCATGGGTGATGACAAGGAAATAAGAAGTAGAACACAAGAAGTGTCGTATACAGTACCTTGTTTTGCAATATACGCGTTTTGCACAGCTTTTAAAAAGCATGTATTCAAAATGAAATTAATTTAAATATATGCATACACAAATGAATTGGCAACTAGCTAAACAAACAAACATATTTTTTTTTTGGAAAAATCACACAGAGATTTCCTACTGAGTGGAATTAGAAGTATAACAGTGACTATATTTTATTAATTGATTTTTCTGAATTTTTGGCTAATGCTAGACATTAAGTCTATACAAATAGATTACTTGGTATCTTAGTAAGATACTCTGTATTTAAGGCAGCATTGGTAGAAAAGTAACGTTCAAGGCTCTTTCCCTTTCTGTGTCTAATCTTAGTGAGACAGCTTGGTTCATTCCCTAGCATACTATTGCTTAATTAGTTGCTAGGTGATGGATGCCATTCTATAGTAGCTGGCCATCTTTAGTACTGCAGGCAGCAGGATTCCTGGGACCAGGGCCAAACTGAGCTCTGAAGTGTTTAATAATGTGCCAGTATTTAAACAATCCCTTGGCCATATGTATTACCTTGTAATTCTATTCATTTTTATTTAACCCAAAGAAAGTTCAGAGGTCTTGTTAATTTCGGATTCAGGAAGAAGAGACCAGAGTTTTGAAAAAGCAGTATATGAATAAAAATTTATTAACTAAATACATAATACTTTAAGGTAGATAATTTGTTTTCCATTCTTAATTTGCAATAGAAACCAGGCTAACGAGCTGTTAAAGAGAATTTCAGTCCTGTATTTTCTCTTTCTGATTAAATGTTCATGTCTCTATTCTGGTAACTGTTTCTCTCATTAGCTTCACATTTATGTCATCAATAATAACAATAAGTATAATATCATACATCTATTATGAACCATAGTTAGTGTTTCATAACAATGATTCTTAAGTCAGGGTATGCTAATTCATGTGAGAGACAGAGAGAAAGAAAGAGAAGAAGGAAAGAAAGAAAGAAAGAAAGAAAGAAAGAAAGAAAGAAAGAAAGAAAAAGAAAGAAAGAAAGAAAGAAAGAAAGGAAAGAAAGAAAGAAAGAAAGAAAGAAAGAAAGAAAGAAAGAAAGAAAGAAAAGTGAGGGAGGGAGAGAAGGAGGAAATCAAATGTAGAAGTTTAGGCACATAACCAGTGAAATAAAAATATACATGCCACTAATCCGTGCATTTTCACATGTTCCCAGGTAATTTTTATAAATTCTGCAAAAATTTTGATGCATATCAAGTTTGAAAATAACATTGAATGCTTTGTCTTCAGTCATTAGAATTATATAAAACAGGTTTTTATTTAAAAAAAACTTTCTATTTTCTGATGAAAATGAAACTTAAAAATTGAGGATAATTAATATTACTAACAACACTTTAATAAGAAACCTACACTTCAAAACCAAACCTACATAGCCATGGGCTTGTGCAGTATGTACAGGGCATAAGGTCAACAAAGAATTAAAATTTACATAGAATCATCAATATTTATTTAAAAACATATATTTCTCTCTCCCACATGTATATGATATCATATATAGATATACATATACATAAATTTAAAATATAGGCATTTTTAAATGAACAAAAAGAATTTAAAAGATTCTTTAGTATCTTAAAAAAGTAGATAATCTTCATAGATGAATGAAAAGAGAAAATCTGACATGCTTAGCATTAAAAAAAAATGGGTAGATAAGTAGATGGATGGAAATATGGATGGATACATAGCTATAGAGATATTTCCAAAATAAAATTGTAGGTAGACACATTTTTTAGACAGGTTAATAGAACTGAGTGTGCTTAGATTTCTGTTTTTAAAGAAGAATGAAAAGTAATGATATACACAAAATAAAGGAATGCTCTTAGCGTAATAAAGGCAACCAGCTCACATTTTGTAGGGAGCACCCATGGGAAGAGAGGAGATAATGTGGCTTCCCTACCCGGATAAAAGAAATCACTGAATGGTCAAAGAAAGAAACCATGGTCAATCTATGGGTTGTATTTTAAATATATGCTAAACCAACTTTTAGTTTTTTTTTTCATATGCATTATTATTTGTATTTTAGGTCCAGATTCTGAGTGTATTTAAGTATACCTACATAGTCAGAAATAGAAGGAGGAGATAGGTAAGATCAATGAAACATCAGTAAAGAAGTATAAAACAAATGTGAGCAAAATGAATAAAATAGTATGCCAGTAATTAAAAATAAAAATATATTTTTATATATTTAAGGCTATTTACTATATTATTTTTGTTTCATTTTAGTCCATAGTGTTCATTTTGTTATACTTTTCCTACTTTATATCTTTATTTTTTTAAAAAGATTTTATAGATTTGACAGAAAGAGAGCACAAGCAGGGAGAGTGGCAGACAGACAGACAGAGAGAATCAGGCTTCCCGCTGAGCAGGGAACCCAATGCAGGGCTCGAACCACCAGTGGAAAAAAAGACAGTCTCTTCAACAAATGGTGCTGGGAAGGCTGGACAGCTACATGCAAAAAAATGAAACTTGACCACTCTCTCACACCATACACAAAGATAAACTCCAAATGGATGAAAAGACCTCGATGTGAGACAGGAATCCATCAAAATCCTAGGAGAGAACATAGGCAGCAACCTCTACGACATTGGCCACAGTAACTTTTTTCATGACATATCTCCAAAGGCAAGAGAAACAAAAGAAAAAATGAATTTGTGGGACTTCATCAAGATAAAAAGCTTTTGCACAGCCAAGGAAACAGTCAAAAAGCCTAAGAGGCAGCCCATGGAATGGGAGAAGATATTTGCAAATGACATTACAGATAAAGGACTGGTATCCAAGATCTACAAAGAACTTCTCAAACTCAATACACAAGAAACAAATAAACAAATCATAAAATGGGCAGAAGATATGAACAGACACTTTTCCAATGAAGACATACAAATGGCTAGCAGACACCTGAAAAAATGTTCAAAATCATTAGCCATCAGGGAACTTCAAATCAAAACTACACTAAGATACCACCTTATGCCAGTCAGATGGCAAAAATTGACAAGGCAGGAAACAATTGTTGGAGAGGATGTGGAGAAAGAGGATCCTTCTACATTGTTGGTGGGAATGCAAGTTGGTACAGCCACTCTGGAAACCAGTATGGAGATCCCTTAACAAGTTAAAGATTGAGCCACCCTAGGATCCAGCAATTGCATTATTGGGTATTTGTCCCAAAGATACAGACGTAGTGAAGAGAAGGGCCATATGCACCCCAATGTTCATAGCAGCATTGTCCACAATAGCTAAATCATGGAAGGAGCCAAGAGCCCTTCAACAGATGACTGGATTAAGAAGATGTGGTCCATATATACAATGAAATATTACTCAGCCATCAAAAAGAATGATTTCAACATTTGCTGCAACATGGATGGGAATGGAAGAGATAATGCTAAGTGAAAGAAGTCAAGCAGAGAAAAACAATTATCATATGATTTCACTCATTTATGGAACATAAGAAATAGCAGGAAGATTGGTAGGGGAAGGAAGGGAAGAAGAAAGGGGGGGGTAAACAGAAGGTGGAATGAACCATGAGAGACTATGGACTCTGGGATATAAACTGAGGGCTTCAGAGGGGATGGGGATGGGGGAATGGGATAAGCTGGTGATGGGTATTAAGGAGGGCACGTATTGCATGGTGCATGGGATGTTATACGCAAGTAATGAATCGGAACTTTACATCAAAAACTAGGGATGTACTGTATGGTGACTAACATAATATAATAAAAAATATTATTATAAAAAAAAACAAAGTCAGATGCTTAACCTACTAGCCACCCAGGCACCCCCACTTCTTTGTATCTTTAAACCATATCAAAATTTATTCACTATTTTACATATTTTCCCTGTGACATGGAAAATTAAAATTATACAAAAGGGAAGAAGTTTTAACAATATTAAACATTTTATATATTGTTGCAACAGTAAAATATGAATATATGGATGAAAGTAGATATCAATTAATCATATCAACAGCCAAACCAAAAGATATTTAATGTACAACATCATGTTTATTTTGTTAAATTATCTATATAATTGGAGTTTTTATTAAAAATTATGCTCACTTTCCTAATTTTAAAAGTAGTACAAATGCATGGCCAAAAAACACCCTGACTCTAAAAGATATCAATTACATGAAAAAATAATAGTAATTAACTAAAAAGTAAAACTTGTTACATATTGAAATTTAATTAACCAATTCATAAAAGTAAGCCATCTTGGTCACCATTCAAGTTCAATTTCATGATGGTGTTCAGGAGATATTAATAAGGAAAAAATGATCTGTAAGCCTAATGTCTTACAGAAATGTTATATTTAGAAAAAAATCTATGCCAGTGTGAAAATTATTATCACGTTATGAATTTAAAGACATTATACATAAGGACATCATGCATGAAATCAAATAATATCTACTGAATTATCCAGTCAATAAAGGTCTGACTTTGCTGTTTTAGAATACACTATTTTTTGTGCTTGATCAATTACTTTAAATCATGCCACATTTCAAATCGCTATTTGAAATATGATTTTCTTGCATAACATTTTTTGTTGTCTCAGAACATCTATCCTTCACTTTCTCAATTCCAGCTGCAGAAATAGATACTTACATTCATTTTTAAGCTCTTTTACATTCTTAATCATATAATGTATTTAAGTTAGTATCTGTATCTTCCTGAAGACAATTTACTAATGTGTTGTTCTCATTTTCTCTTCTATGTTATTCTAAGTACTTTATAAGTTTCCTGTTCTAGCTGTCATACTGGAATATAGTTCAGTTACCACTGGGTTGGTATGTTGTTTTAACCAATGTTTACTTCTTTCCTGGATGAATATAGTAAGTAAAGCTTCCAAGTCCTAGAAGTTTGCAAAAGTGTTTTCATTCTTTTCTAACGTTTTTATAATTTATTAGAAATAAAAAAATTGATTGGCTATCAAAAATTGCTAATACATGTCTAAGTGTGTGCTTTTTCCCTTTCATTCTTGACATTTTGGGGTCCCTGCCAAATCTGAAGATTCAAGTCTTAGTCTCTTCCTTGAAAGAAAATTTATTTCTTTTATTGCCTTGATTATTTATGCACCTACTTACAAGTTTTATTTTTTATCAGCATTTTATCATCTGTATCTATATGAGTGATCCCTACTGTGTAACAAATTAGGTCAAAATTTACTTTAGAACAACAAACATTATCTCAGTTTCTATGGGTCAGAATTCTAGACCAGGCTTTTCTTGATGCCCTTAAGTTTTTGCCATATTCTACTCTTTAGAATTGAGTCATTATGTCCAACTCACACTCTAGGGGCGGGGAACACACAAAGGCATGGGGAGCAGAAAGTGAGGAATGCTGGGAGTCATCTGAGGACTGTCAATCACGGTGTCTCCTCTGGCACTCAAGGATTTAAGCATTCCTTCAATATCCAGAATCTCATTTCCTAAATCAGGTCTAAGTATAGATGAAGCTTTTTGCGTATAGTTCATCTTGATCTGTTCTCTTATAGAATCAAAGAGAGAAGTTATCTGTTTCCACACATCCAATGTACAATGGTGCGACAAACATAAATAGTGATAAGAGATGATGCTATTTTAAAAATGGGGAAAATGATAGGAAGTAACTGATTTATACTGATTCTGAAATCCTGCTATGAAAATGCCAAAATTATCTTATTAAGTCATAAGGTCAATGAAAAATCTTTCCAATTTCATGGCTCTGTGCTCAGGTCCTTGTTTCCACCTTCTGCCACATTTGTCCTTTTTCATGAGAGGTGGTAACATGTTGAAACTGGGTGGTTTCTGTCTGTTTCCTGCAAGCAGAATTTTGGAGATCCAATGCCTGTTTTCATTTGGAACTGTCTCTAACCATTTGGTCCAAGTTTAGGGATTCTGCAAATATAATCTCTCAAAAATCTTTGTGGATTTTCTGTGAATCTCAGTGGATCTTACTCTTTTAAACAAAAGCCTTTAAAAAAATCTTTCAGATAACCTGTTAAATTTCTTGAAGGTCTTGTCCTTTGATTGAGAGGATCTGTGAGTGACTACATTTAAACTCTCATTTAAAAGTCCATTTGTGTGAATGAATAGTCACACTCTGAGGAACCATGTTAGAGCTCTCTGAGGCCTTAACAAAACAATTTGCAGTTTTACCGTCAGCTTCTTCTCTAGACCACATTTTTCTGGGAGTTTTTGAATTAAATATTCTCTTAGAAGTGCTCTAAATGTTGACATGATTTTCAATCTGGAAGGCTTACAGTTTTCAAAACTGTCAAGTCCTGCTTCTTTTTTTTAACTGTCCTTCCTACAATTGATCTCTGTCCTCTGACATTTTATTATAAGTGGCAAGATATAACCAGATGGAACTTTTAACACTTTGATTGAAAATTTACTTAGATATGTCATCCAGTTCATTAGACACATTTTCTAATTTCTGTATTTCTGCAGGTGTATTTTTGCTACATTTTCTTCTATTATTTACAAAGGATTCTCCCTTTCTCCAGTGTTCAATAGCATGTTCCTTATTTCCTTTTGAGTCATCACAGGCAGCATCACTGAAGTCCAGATTTTTACTAATGGTCTATTAGAGACAATTTTGGTTTTCTATAATATGTTTTTCAGAGTCCTTCTTCTATCCACTCACTGCCCGGGTTCCAAGCCAATCCCACATCTTTACGTATTTAAGAAAGCACCTATCTTCTGGTATCAAAATCTATATCATTATCTATACTGTGCAACAAATTGCCCCCAAATTTGGCAGCTTAAAAAGACAAATATTTATTATCTCACAGTTTCTATGGGTCAAGAAACTAGGATCGGCTTAGATCAGTGTGTGTGGCTCAAGGTTGCAAGTAAGTTTTAGTAAATTTTCAGCCAAGGCTGCAGCAGGAGAGGGGATCTCCAAGAGCAGCTTCATTATTGTTAGGATTTGGTTCCTCACTATACTGAGGTCTGGTTCCTTGCTACATGACCTCTTTATAGAGCAGCACAGAACATACCACTATGCTTCCCTCAGAGAGACAGTGCAAGTGATGGGGGCAGCACCCAAGAGAGAAGCCAGACTTTGTGATCTAATCTGGGAAATGACATCTAATCATGTTCTGTGCATTCTGTATTTAGAAGAGTATGACTAGCAGGAAGCAAGGATAAGAATTATTTGGGATCAGCTTAGAGGTTACCTGCAGCAGAACTGAATTTCCCTGTTTGTTAACTATTATCTTGATTTTCCATCTATATGTATGCCTTTCTATTTGTATGCTTTTCTGTGAAAAAAAAAATCTGCAAGTGAACTTCTCCTAAAGCTGTAAAATAGCCAAGGAAAGAGAAAATCATACCCAACCTTGTTCAGAAATAATTCTTGGTAACGTCTTTTGCCTTTTTAGATATTTTGGATAATTTTTCTGATAGGCTTAAAGTGACATTCAAATGATTCAGCAAAAGAATACACACAGAAGTACTTAGAAAAACATACATTTATACACATGTATCAAGACAGAAAGAAAAAGTAAATGTGGCAACATATTAACAGTTGATTCTAGGTGAAGGTGATGATCATATGGATTTTATTGTATTAATTAGTCTTTTCACTTTTCTGTAAGCTTGATATTTTTCAAAATGAAAACCTGGGGGAAAAAAGCAAAAACCCTACTTAAGGTTTAAAATAACATATGAAAAATTTTTCAAATCTATGGACCATTTCATAGAAAAAAAGACATTAGGACATGCTAGAAGTTAAACTTCCATAATTTTATTTCAGTAAGAATAGGACATATAAGACATAGTTTTTATTACAGATTATTTTAACATAGTTATTGTGATTTACTAATTAGAATGACTAATATTCAGATTTTAAATCTTTTATGTTAAATGTCTTGATAGTGTTATATATACAGAGTAAGTTCAGGTTTATTATTATTTTATCACTGTAAAATAATAACTATATTAACAAAGCTATTTTATTTTATGAACTGAAAGCCCTGAGCTTATCCATTTTACCAGTCAAAGCTTTAGGCACCATCTTCAAATTCATCTTCTGCTTCTCTGCCAAGGTCAATCACCAGTCTTATTTTTTATATCTTCCTTTTATCTCTCAAATACTGCCATTGGTTATCTTTACCCCTACATTATTCTAGGTTACCATCATCTATCCCAGGGTTTAACATAAGAGCTCTTACCTACTCTCTGGGCCTGAAGACTTGTTCTTTCAGGTCCAATTTCAAGAAGAAAATCCAAATTATCTTTATAATGTAAATTTAATTATGTTCAACAGTCTAATACAACAGTTTGGATGTCTTTACAGAGATCCTGTGCTTGATTCAAAATACATTAAAAAGCTTTCGAGGTCCTTTGTGATATAACCTCTGATTTTCTTTTTAGCTTCACCTCTGGCTACTTTCTCCCTTATAATCATTAAACTTCTTCAGTTTCTTGAATATTATGTGTTCTTTCATCACACAGCCTTTGCATTTACTGTGCTGTCTGTGTTAAACAGTCCTCTTATTCTTTCCCCATGAATTTCTGCTCATCTTGCAGGTATCAATATAGACAGGAATATTTCTGAGGTCAAGATTTTGTCTACATCCTGTATGTTCCTAAAGCATCCTGTAATTCCTTTACTATAACATTTATTAAGTCCTATAATTTGTTAAATTTCTGTGTTTCTCTTGGTAGATAAGAACAAGTCTTGCAATGAAAGTAGGATCTATTAACTGATCATAGTGTCACTAGTGTTAGCACAGAGAACGTATTTGATAATTATATTTATTTATCCTATTAATATAATAGTTAATGAATAAAAACTACCATGTGTAATAATTATGCAAGTCAGAAAGCCCAATATTGTAAAGAACACATGTGACACCATCAACCCATCCCCAGGACTAGAACTCTGTCATCAACTTGTACCCTCTTAGGTACCCATCCTCACCATCTTCCTCTTGCCTTTCCCCCACCAGAGGTCACCACTAGCCTGAATATGCCTTTATCATAGTGGACTTTTATAAAACATATTCATTTCTTGTAAGTGTATTCCTAAGCAAAGTATTTTGCTGTGTGTGGCTATAGTTTATTCACGTTTGCTTGTGCATAATAGTCCATTCAGAAAATACATTAAAAAATGTATATATATTCATCCTAAATTATGCATTTGGATGATTTCTAATTTTTTTTATATTGTAAACAGAGATGCTGTAAACATTTTGCACATATTGCCTGGAGCATATGTGTACGAGTTTCTCTAAGAGCATAATTCAATGTTAGAATGCTGGGTCATAGAGAGTGCGTATGTTTAACATTAAAAGATAATGATAATATTTTGTTCCCTAAATGAATTTTATATCAATTTAGTTCACCATTTCATGCCTGCTCATTTCCATTCACTTCTCTCATTAGGGGAACCACTATGATTAATTTGTTTTGTAATTTCTCATCTGATTTTTACAATTTTAACTCATAATTAAGTAATGATCATATCTAACATAGTTGTACATGTATTAATCCTTAAGTCAAATTGTTATCTCTAGTCCAATAGAATTTGTCAATTGAACTAAACACCATGATTCTGAAAGTGGTGAGTGCTGTATGTAGATTTGGTTCATTCATTTAAACTCTATCCATATACTATCATATGCATAATGTAGACTTTACTTATCTTTACCTTATATTTGTGATCATTTTATTTTCTATTTGGTGTTTACAGAAAGTGATACCCCTAATATCTTTAATACTTTTTGCAAAAATTTTGAAGCATTACTTTAAAGGTAAATACCTAAAAGAATAAGTTTTAAAGTGTAGGTTATCAATATTTTCAACTTCATGAGATATTATCAAATTGGTCTTCAATTTGTTAGAACCAATGTACAATTCTCCTCACCATTAATGTTATCAAACTTAATTTTCTTTTGCCATTCTACTAGATGTAGTAAACTCATTGTTGCTACACTATTCAATTCTTTGCTTATGACTGAGATTAAGCATCTTTTTTTTTTACTTTTTCAAATGTATATTGATCTTTCAGGGCTCTGCTCTATAAATTATTTTTCAGATGGTTTTTCAAGTTTTTCTACTGGCTTATATGGTTTTTAGCTTAATTTTTCCAGGCTTTATTTATTTATTTTATTTTTAAAGATTTTGTTTATTTATTTGAGAGAGAGACAGAGAGAAAGCAGGAGGAGGAACACAGGGAGAGGGACAAGCAGACTCCCCAGTGAGTGCAGAGGCCAAAGTGGGGCTCCATCTCAAGACCCTGAGATCATGACTTGAACCGAAATCAAGCCTCAGATGCTTAACAGATTGAACCACCAAGACACCCCCATTCTAGGCTTCAAATATCTGAATAGTTGTCAGTTGTGTACATCATGAATATTTCTCCCTATCTGCTGTTATTCTTTTTAACTTCATTCCTTGGGAAATTTTTGTTTAGTTTTGTATTTTTGTACAGAATATTTTTTCTGACAAATTATACATATTTTTATATGCATATGTATGATTTTTCCCCTTTATTTTCTGTGCTTTTGGATTTTGTTTAACAAATAATTCAGTAGATAAGCTTCTTTATTTTCATTAATGGTTTAAAGATTTTAATACATTTTGTTTTAATTCATAGCAAATATATTGTTAGTATTGTTCCCAGATTCACTACTGATTTTAATATTTCTAAAAGTCTTTTCTTTCAGTTTTACTTTCTATTGGATATTACTAATGTTTTAGTATATGATTGATTGTTTTATTGATATACCAACTTTGAACCTCTATCACCTTATTTTGGCTAAACAACAGAATTACCTTCATTTAACAAAAACTGATATCAAGGTTGGTTTGTTTGTTTTTTCCAAAAACCTTTGGATTGGCCTTTGTGTTGTAACACATTATAATTTATTGAAAAAGTATGGATTTCCTTAGGCTCTTTCCTACCAACTCCTACCCAGGAATTTAAAATCTAGACTCTTTCTGATCACTGTTAGGTGATTTATTCACACAATATCCTGTGTCTTCAATCTAATGTTGTATAAAGGACTAGATGCTGATTGGACTAATGGGATATAGATAGATGTTATGGCAATACTTTTTAAAAAATATCCTTCAGTTATATCCTTATAAAAATATAAGAGAGTACTAGGGTTGAATTTCAACACACACACACACACACACACACACACACACACACATATATTTAGTGATAGAATTGTAAGATATATTGTAACAGAAGAAATTGTAAAAAGAAGATAAAACACAATGTAAGATGCTGGTGTCTTCCTATATCGCAGTGAATTAGCTTCTTTGACAAAATGATATTGAACTCTGAACAAACACCTCTATGACATACTTCAGGGTTCATGGACATAGTTTTTAATGTCTTCTATTATAAGCCATTAATTCAGAAATCTCTACAGGTTAAAATTTTATGCAGCTGCACACTTTTTATTAAGAAAAATAAATCTTGTGCATGGGAGTTCTTGATGTTCTGCAACAGGGACTTTTTCTATAGAGACAAGTAATGGGTAAAATATATATAATTAATTGCTGGGAAATTGCATGAAAAGCAATTTTATCCTAGACAATACTTTTATGTAAAAAATATATTTATTCAGAATGGTTTCCTGAAAATTATAATAAAGATTAAAATATTTCAAGCTTCATTACATGATGGAAAAAGATATTATAGCTGGCCCTTGAACAAAATGGATTTGAATTGCACGGGTCCACTTTCATGCAGATTTTTTTTCAATAAATACAGTACAGTACTATAAGTATACCTTCTCTTTGTTATGACTTTATTAATAACATTTTCTTTTCTCTACCTTACTTTATTGTAAGAATACAATATACAATACACATAACATACAAAATATGTGTTAACTGACTGCATATGTTATTGGTAACGCATCAACAGTAGGTTATTAGTAGTTAAGATTTTTTTGGAATCAAAAGTTATATGTAGATTTGACTGCATGAAAAATTTGTGCCCCTAACCTCCTATTCAAAGATCAACTATTTATTTGAGATCATGAGAACTGTCATCAACTTTGGTGCCTAACTGTCCCCTGGTCCTCTTAACACTGCTGACTTTCAGTTTTCTATACACTCTAGCAGAAATGATGGCTTATTTATTTAATTTATGTAAAAGATCTGCACTGAAGAGCAAATGAGCTATTGTATATTAGCATATTAAACAGTACTTTATTTAGTATTGCAATATGTATTATTATCAAATTTATTTATTTTTTTATTTATTATCTAATATGCAGAATATGTCTTTCTCAATATGACAAAGTTATGCTAGCTTGATCTAAACATAGTTAAGAGAGAATAGGTAGCTTCTAGACGAAGATGATAGGTTGAACACATGCATCTAATTTTGTTCCCCTAAACCCTAAAAAGGGATTGTAAAAAAAGCCACTAAGAATGAATGAGGAATACAATAACAAGCAAATTTTGGAAGATGAAAAGCAGATAGATTTGCGTTACTGAACAATTAAGTCCCTAGAAATCAAATCCTTAGTTATCAAGAAGCCAAGACCCACATGATGTATACTGCAGAGTTCTCAACAACTCAAAGAACTGTGAATGAAGGTGTGCTAAAATAAAGAACATAGGTTGAAAGATGGACTTAGTAGTTAGACAGCTAGATGTGCTGGCACTCTAGTGGATGGAAGGAGGCTTATTCTCTGTAAAGGGCAGTACAGTCTCTGAACTCAGAGGCACCACTAAGAGTTGAGGCCAGGATACCAGTCTTTTATTTGTAGTATCATTTGCAAATATATTCTCCCATTCCATGGGTTGCCTCTTAGTTTTTTTGACTGTTTCCTTGGCTGTGCAAAAGCTTTTTATCTTGATGAAGTCCCATAAGCTCATTTTATCTTTTGTTTCTCTTGCCTTTGGAGATATGTCATGAAAAAGATTGCTGTGGCCGATGTCGTAGAGGTTGCTGCCTATGTTTTCCTCTATGATTTTGATGGATTCCTGTCTCACATCGAGGTCTTTCATCCATTTGGAGTTTATCTTTGTGTATGGTGTGAGAGAGTGGTCAAGTTTCATTCTTTTGCATGTAGCTGTCCAATTTTCCCAGCACCATTTATTGAAGAGACTGTCTTTTTTCCACAGACACATGAAAAAATGTTCAAAATCATTAGCCCTCAGGGAAATTCAAATCAAAACCACACTAAGATACCACCTTACGCCAGTTAGAATGGCAAAAATTGACAAGGCAAGAAACAGCAATTGCTGGAGAGGATGTGGAGAAAGGGGATCTCTCCTACATTGTTGGTGGAAATGCAAGTTGGTACAACCACTCTGGAAAACAGTGTGGAGGTCCCTTAAAAAGTTAAAAATTGAGCTACCCTATGATCCAGCAATTGCACTACTGGGTATTTACCCCAAAGATACGACGTAGTGAAGAAAAGGGCCATATGCACCCCAATGTTCATAGCAGGATTGTCCACAATAGCTAAATTATGGAAGGAGCCAAGATGCCCTTCAACAGATGACTGGATTAAGAAGATGTGGTCCATATATACAATGGAATATTACTCAGCTATCAGAAAGAACGAGTTCTCAACATTTGCTGCTACATGGATGGCACTGGAGAAGATAATGCTAAGTGAAATAAATCAAGCAGAGAAAGTCAATTATCATATGATTTCTCTCATCTATGGAACATAAGAACAAGGAAGATCGGTAGGGGAAGAAAGGGATAAAGAAAGGGGGGTAATCAGAAGGGGGAATGAAGCATGAGAGACTATAGACTCTGAGAAACAAACTGAGGGCTTCAGAGGGGAGGGGGTTGGGGGAATGGGATAGGCTGGTGATGAGTAGTAAGGAGGGCACGTATTGCATGGTGCACTGGGTGTTATATGCAACTAATGAATCATCAAACTTTACATCAAAAACCAGGGATGTACTGTATGGTGACTAAAATAATATAATAAAAAAACATTTAAAAAAAAAAGAGTTGAGACCAGGAGTCCTGAATGAAAATAATTAGTCTTACAAATATTGAATTCTGAGACTTTCAGGCCTCTTCTCTTACTTGCCTGCCAGATCTCTGACCCCCAGGCAGGAGTTGAGGGGTACTTTCTGAAGAAACTGATTAGCTCAAAAAACCTAAAGACACAAATATCAGGATTCCCCCCAAATGTCTATAGGGAAACCAAAAGTTAACACTATTCAATTAAAGTACTCAGAAGATTGCAGTCAGCAACTCTCCACTCTAAATACAGACAGTCATCCAGAGGCAAAAACAAACAAACGAAACAACAACAACAACAAAAAACACCTAAATGAAGGCATACTAAAGGGAAAAAAATATAGAATAAAAAGAAAATATCAATAAATTTATCAATTTCTCACAGAAATGAGATAGTATACTTCCTCCTTGAAACAAGAAAAGGATTTTTTAAAAGGAATATTTAGAGAAACAAAAATTTGAAAACTGAAGTGAAGACATCAGTTAAAGAAAGATGGGCCTGCAGAAATTATCTTGAGAGGAAAAAATAAGTAGAAAAGAAAAGTAGAAAACAAAAGATAAAAGGACCTGTCAGGAGGTCCAATACCTGTAATAGAGAACACAGACAGATAGAAGGAAATACTTACCTGAATCATTCTATCATTCTAGAATATTTGCCAGTACCAAGGACAAGTATCCAGCACAGAAAATAAAAACAAACTTAAATTCATTTATTTATTCATTTAGTGTATCATTCAATGACTATATCAGATTCCTCAAATTTAGGGACACTTCAGAACACTAGAAACACAGAATTGAAAACAAAGCAATAAATAAAATCCTGCCCTCATGGAACTTAATATTTAGTGAAGTGAAACAAACAATAGATAAATAAGTAAAATACATAATATGTTAATTAATAAAGGAGGCATTAGACTGATGTGACTCTAATGCCATAGTAGCCAAAGTTAGCAAACCAAAATCTAAGCCTGTAAATGCCTCAAAGTTATGAAACAGACTAGGGTTTTAGCTACAGCCAATCAAGAATTCCCTTTCTTTGCTCCTCTATTTCCTCTAGATAAACCTCTTCCCCGTCTCCTGTCAGGAAGTGCTCCTACCCACTTCCAGTATGATGCTGCCTAATTCAAATAGATTTTTGCTCAGATAAACTCGTAAAATTGTTAATATGTCTGAGTTTATCTTTTAACACTTACATGGTTTTAAATTTTAAAAGGAAAAAAGAAATGAGTAAACAGAGTAAAGAATGTCGGGTGGTTGTGGTTAAAATATTCCATAGTGTGGCCAGTTGAGGTTTATCTTACTGAGGTAATCCGTGACGACGGTATGAAGAAGGTTAGAGGGCAAGCTATGCCTTTTTAAGATAAAAAGTATTCCAGAAGAAAGGAACGGCCAGTGCAAAAGTGCTTTGGCAGAAATGTGTAAAGCATTTTTGAATTTCCTCAATAATGTAATGGACAAACAGGGCTCAAAGCAGGCAAGTTTTCAGATTTGTAATGTCTCAACAACTGTACTTTTTACCCTTTCTCAGAATGTTTCTGAAAGTTCTGCTCCATAAACATGAAGGAGTACATCAAGAAAAAGGCAACTATATAGAAAACCAATAGAACTAAAAAGAATCTTCAAAAAAATGGTGCAGATTGAATTGTGTCCCTAAATCCAATGATTGCTGTATTTATAAGACGACCATATGAAGAGGGACACAGATGCACAAGCATAAAGTCATGTGATGACTGAGGCAGAGACTGGACCAATGTGTCTATAAACTGGGGAAAGCCAAGGATTACCCCAGCCACTAGAAGGTAGGAAGAGGCAAAGAAGGATTCTTCCCTAGAACTTTCAGAGGTAGTATGTCCCTACTGACACTTTGATTTTAGACTTCTAGCCTTCAAAGTGTGAGAGAATACATTTCTGTTGTTTTAAGTCACCTAGTTTTTGGTACTTTATTACAGCAGCCCTAGGGAACTACTACAGGTGGTAAAATGGAGATCCCAGGACATCAAATTTAAATCAAAATAAAAAAGGTTTACAGAAGATTCTAGAGGAAGTCTTCTAACAAAAGGATAAAATAAAAGGCCTCAACAGTAATATAACCTACTCAAGAGAAAGGTGGTAGATGTATTTGTCAAGTTATAATCAAATAGCCCTAGAAGCAAACCAGTTACATAGAATAATGGAGATCTCAGTTATCTCTAAGGAAAAAAAGAACCTGATTGACTAGGTTGTATATGACCCTTGTGAAAATATCTACTGAAGCACAACTGGAAAGTGTGGGATGAATAGCCAAAAATTTCAAAGAAATCTAAGATAATGAAATAAATGACAAGTATAAAGTGAGGAAAAGCAAAGAAAGAATAAAATGTAATCATATCATACTTTGATGTTCATCTGTATTTACATAAGCATAATAGTATGATCACTAAAAATAGATTTAGGCTTAAAATGCAATACAACTGTTGGAAGAAGGGAGGGTAGTTTGCAGCATAATGAATGCAAAATAAGAGACTTATTTTGCTAACTTTATAAGAAGACCATATGAAGAGGGACACAGATGCACAAGCATAAAGTCATGTGATGAGTGAGGCAGAGACTGGACCACTGTGTCTATAAGCTGTGGAACACCAAGGATTACCCCAACCACTAGAAGGTAGGAAGAGGCAAAGAAGGATTCTTCCCTAGAACTTTCAGAGGTAGTATATCCCTACTGACACTTTGATTTTAGACTTCTAGCCTTCAAAGTGTGAAGGGTTCACATTATCATCATAGGAAGTAAATAGATATATTTATAGTTGATTAATTAAAGAACAGTAGTACACATGCTTTACTAACATTTAAAAATATATGTAAATATTAAAAAAAAAACCAAAAGAGTCAAAATAATTGCTTCTTGAGAGAGACACAGAGAAGGAAGAGAGGGTTGTGGTAAAGAATATACTATAAAATTTCTTATGTTCCATAAGTGAGTAAAACCATATAATTGTCTTTCTCTGCTTGACTTATTTCACTTAGCATAATCTCTTCCAGTCCTGTCCACGTTGCTGCAAATGTTCAGTAATCATTCTTTCTGATGGCTGAGTAGTATTCCATTGTATATATGGACCACATCTTCTTAATCCAGTCATCTGTTGAAGGGCATTCTCGGCTCCTTCCACAATTTAGCTATTGTGGACAATGCTGCTATGAACATTGGGGTGCATACGGAACATAAGAAATAGCAGGAAGATCGGTAGGAGAAGGAAGGGAAGAATGAAGGGGGGGTAAACAGAAGGGGGAATGAATCATGAGAGACTCTGGACTCTGGGAAACAAACTGAGGGCTTCAGAGGGGAGGGACGTGGGGGATTGGGATAGGCTGGTGATGGGTATTAAGGAGGGCACATATTGCATGGACCACTGGGTCTTATACACAAATAATGAATCATGGAACACTACATCAAAAACTAAGGACATACTGTATGATGACTAACATAACATAATAAAAAATTATTATTAAAAAATGAAGAATACACTATAAAATTTAATAATGTTTGAATTGTAAATTCATGTCCATTGTTTAAGAAAGTAAAAGTTGGGGCGCCTGGGTGGCACAACGGTTAAGCGTCTGCCTTCGGCTCAGGGCGTGATCCCGGCGTTATGGGATCGAGCCCCACGTCAGGCTCCTCTGCTATGAGCCTGCTTCTTCCTCTCCCTCTCCCCCTGCGTGTGTTCCCTCTCTCACTGGCTGTCTCTATCTCTGTCGAATAAATAAATAAAATCTTAAAAAAAAAAAGAAAGTAAAAGTTAAAGAACTTCATACAACACTTATAGCACCAGTTTAATTGATGAGACACAGAAGTAAAAAACAAAACAAAACAAAACAAAAAAACGGAAATGTTTAAACAAGAAGTGTTTCATTAAGATAAACATTTACAACTGTATTCCAACTATATTGCAAAGACTGGCTCAATAATAGCTTAGGTTATTAAGGCATACACAAACACTCAGGATTATGGATTTCAGTTGTTAAGGAATATATCACGTGAAATCTCAATGCCTTTTCTACACTCATAAAACACACAGAATAGTTTATATTTTTCCCATTATTTTGATCAAACTAAACTTCTTGAATTTTTAAACCTGTACTCTTCAGGGGAAAAAAAGTAAAATAAGGATTTTTACTACAAGAAACATGAAATATTCTAAAAACGCTGAGCTAGCAAATATTAGATGAAGGTATTAGGCCAATCTCCATACCATGGCATCAAAAATGTACTGAGAAGTGAAAAAGCAAGCCAGTGTTATATTAATTGCCTCATCCCTAACGTGTGGAGAAATAAAGACATTTTGCTATAATTCAAACTATTTCAGAAATCTTGGCTCCAAATCAGAAGTTCTTTACTTTGAATGCTGACTTCTGTTTTGTTAGATGCTATATAACAGGCCTTACATGGAAATATTTTTCTTTAGGATGTTGCCTGCAGCAGACTTTGTGAAAGCTGAGTTGCCATGGTGATATACCATTTTAGTTTTTTAGATTTGGTGGTAAAAATATACATGATTATACATAGATTTTTTAATCTAAAATACAATTTCCATTTATGATCATTCAACAAAGTTATGAATTAAATGATGGCAACAGTCAAATATAAATCTTAGATTTTTGTCCATTCAAAAGAAGTTTAATAAATTCATATAGCCTATGACTCCATCCATTCAAATATGAACCCGTATTGACAAGGAATACAGGAAGGAATCTCAGTATTGATTAATTTTAGACAAAAGAAAAGCAAAATCAGGAAATTTGTTAACTAATAAATGGTTATTAGTGGAAATAGAAATTACCACAAAACGCTAAATAAGAGTAGGACAAAGAAAATAGGTTGTGATTAATAGTAATAATTATGTATATATATTTGCTTTTAGAGAGGGAGAGCGAGAGGCAGGAGAGAGAGAGGAGGGGCAGAGGGAGAGGGAAAGAGAGAATCTTAACCAGGCTCCATGCCCAGCACGGAGCCCAATGAGGGGCTCAATATAATAAACCTGAGGTCATGACCTGAGGTGAAATCAATAGTCAGACTGTAAACTGACTGAGCCACCCAGGCGCCACTTTTACAACAATAATATTTGACTCAATTATAGAATAGAAGATTTAATGCCATGGACTACTTCAGTATTAGGATTTGATTTTGAGGGTAAATAAATGCGAAGAAAGTGCCAGCAAAGGAAATCTCTTCTCACCAACCTCCTCCAAATCTTGGTGCAATTTTTGTGTTCAATTCTTTTATCTTTGCACATACTGTACTTTATTGTTGACGTCCTGCTTGTATCTCCCATAAAGATGTAATTTCCTTGGGGGCCCAAAACAGTAACATCTGTTTATTCTTAAACAGCATATCCAATCTTCTTCAAATTTCCTGGCATATGTAAGGCACAAAATAAGTGTTTTCTTCAATGAACAAATGAGTGACTGCATCTGTGGCTTATGTCGCTGAAAATTTTTGTCCCGCAACCTCAAAATTCTGAAAAAAATGATCATCCAGAGACAAAAATCTTGCTTGCATTCCAGTTATTACAATTTATTAGTTACTGTAGTAGAAGAATTTGAAAATGCATAAAAATTTAGATAATTCAGGCAACATTAAATTAAAAATAAATCAATTATTATAATCTAATTTCAAAATTTATGGAAATTAAGAATATTTTAACCTTATTACATATCTTAACTTTTTCCCCATATTAATCTTTTAATCTTCAAAATAATCTCATTAATTATGTTCTATTCCTGATCCCATTTTACAGACATGGAAACTAGAATAAAGTGGTTAAGTGACTTGCGCAAGATCACACAATTACTAAGTGGTAAAGCCCATACTTAAAAACACATCTTCTAGTTTGTTCACAGGAATACTGGTCATAAAGCCAGAGTTAACAAGAAAATGCATTAGGAAAACTTTCATAAAGGCACACATTCACAGGAAGGCAAAATTTGGGAGGCAGATATCAAATGCAGATTAAATAGGATTAAAAAAAAACAGGGCTTACTAAATCATGAAACAAGCCTATTTGAGGTCATGAGAATTTGTTATGACATAAAAAGAGATGAACAATTTATGAGTTGTGGCTTAATGCCTTTGAAAACTTGCTCAGTTTCTGAACCATAATTTTTTTTTTAAATTGAAGAATAGTGTTTGTGAACCACGGTCCTCTGTGGATTTTGTTCAGTGGGACCTCTGGCAAAGAACATTATCAATCAGTGTGGTAGACTATTATTCTTGATCAAATACAATGGTTCACTTCTTTTAAGGCCACTTTTCATGGGAAAATTACAGACGTACACCATGTTGAACTCAGACACCGCCATGTGTTTTACTATGACCGATCGAATGTGGTGGAAGCTTCTGGGCAGATATTTAAGAATGAACTCATAGTTTGCTGCATCACTTTTCCCTCTATCACAAGATTGACAATTTTCCAGATAGAGGCTTCTCCCACATCTGAGGTTCCAAAGAAAGAATGGCATGGACCGGACAGACAGCTGCCTAGAATGAACACATTGCATGGGTGAGAACTAAGTATTTTATATGCTAGTGAGATTTCCTGGGGTTGTGCATTACTATCATAATATGGGTTATCTGACTGCTACAATTAAGATAACAATAAATATGATTTTTCACCTTGGTTCTAGTAACCCTGTGGTGAACAACAACAGAAAAGCCCCATAGTCTCTCTCCTCAAAATGTGCTCCTTTCATCAGTGTTACAGAAGTCATTAAAGCAATGAAATTCCTCATTGAATTAGGGTACTAACATCTACTACCGATAATATCAAAAAATAAAAAAAAGGAAAGTTTTAAACAAAAAAATAAACAGAAAAAAATGGGCAGATACCAGAAAGTTGCATTTAGTCTTTCTTAAACAGGTCAGGTGGTAATGAAGTATATGTACTAATACTGAATTAGTCCTAATGTTGAACATTTAAGGCAGGTCATTCGAGATATCAAATGCAATGCAGATGTTATCCTTTTAAAAGTATTTGATATCTGGGGCACCTGGGTGGCTGTCAGTTAAGGGTCCGACTCTTCATTTCAGCTCTGGTCATGACCTCAGGGTCCTGAGATGGTGCCCCGAGTTGGGCTTTGTGCTGGATGTGGAGCCTGCTTGGGATTTGGGATTCCCTCTCCCTCTCCCTCTGCCAATCCTCCCCCACCTCCACCCCACCCTCATGCACTCTCTCTCCCCCCCCCAAAAAAAGTATTTGACAATCACACATGTAATTCAAGATTTAACATATTTTTCTTTCTTCTCCCAGTCCAGTCCATCTTATTTACTATGCTTCCCAATCCGTCATTTACAATCCATCAGAGAATATTGCTGACATCTTTTCAATGTGGGTAAATACAAAGTGGCTTATGTGGTATGCTTCCTATGCTGACACAATTAAACAGTAATTATTTAATAAGTTGGACTGATCTTCTGTATTCTTTCTATTTTTTAGGGATTTCCCTCACAAGCTTAAGAAATGTTTATAATTCAAACAAGTAACAATGATTAAGAAAATTAATCATTTTCCCATATTACTTTGTGTTTTGATCATATTTGTAGGGCACTGTTAAAGTTTTAATCATTTTATAGGACCATGAAATTGTAGATTGCTATTTATATAGCATTATTTTTTTTGAATTTACAAAAAAGTATATATTTTGAAATGAAATTAGATTTAATAAAGTATTATTACCACCAACCAGTAAAGTCCTTGATGGAGCATAGAACTCTACTTTAAAATCAACTTATTATTTATATATTTTACAGACAGCATAACATTAGTTTCAGGTGCAGATTTTAGTGATTCAACACTTATATACAACTCCTGGTGCGCATCACGACACATGCACTCCTTAATCCCCATCACATATTTAATCCATCCCCCGACCCACCTCCTCTCTGGTAACCATCAGTTTGTTATCTATAGTTACAAGTCTGTTTCTTGGTTTGCCTCTCTTCTTTTTCTGCCTGTCTATGTTAGTTTGTTTTCTTTCTTAAATTCCACATATGAATGAAATCATATGGTATTTTATACAGTATTTTTTATGGAAACTACATGATGAGTTAGTGCTTAAAATTTGGTCTACCTTTAGCAAAGATACGTGTCCCTAATCTTTTTTATTTGTTCATTGTTATATGGGCACTATTTCTATTATAAATGGCACATAATGGTTATTTGGTAGAAAAGCAAAGAATTGTTCATCTGAATCATATCAAATATAGCTTACTGAAAGTCATCTATGTACTGTAATGATATTTTAGAGCTCCTGACATTTACAGCAAATCATAACACCATATATCTGCTTCACGCATTATTATTCAAGAGGTGTTTGACATTGTCATTTCAAGTGTGTCTAGTGTAAGATGTTGTTCAGCATGCTACCATAGATGTGTAAATGGAATTTGGTTTCTGTTAAAATTTCATGTGGATTTATATTAAATATACTTGGAAAAATTGATTCAATGTAAAGGCATATAACTGGGATGTATTGTTTTGTGTTTTATATTTAAGTAACAAAAATCTGTAAGACACAGCTTCGTTGACAATGATTCCATCCCTTTCTTCTAATCATTTTCATAACAGTGACATGTAAGTTTGCAATTGCAGCCATTTTATCCTGATCAAATCTGATTTTCCAACAAGCTGGACATCCTTTAGCATATCCTATCAAATGCAAAAACTCACAAGGGCCTGGTTCATGTCTGTTTTGTTCCTTGTGGTAACTCTAGTGCCAGGGACACCACTTAAGAGATGATTAATAAATTAATAATTCCATTCATTTAATTAATGATTTATTAATTTTTTGTTTAATAGTTCAGGGGACAAAATAAATTGTAGATAAATTTCACATGGCAGCTGGAACAATCTTTTGCAAATACAAATTGAATAACATTATTTCATTTCTTAATCCATCAGTGGCAGACCACTGTGCTCAAGGTAAAATGCAAATGACTTTATGGAGCCAATAGAGCTCCTTGGAAATGTTAGCCTGACACTTTGCTTATAGAGTTCCAGCAGCCTTACCAAGTGAGTAAATAATGTCACTTCCTGGCCAGTACAGGAAACCTCCAAATATTTTGGGGACCTTGAGAAGAGGAATTCACCTAGATCTACAGGTATTTCGGACAAGTTTGACAATAAGTATTTGGCTTGGCTTCTAGTAAAGAAGATTTTTAAAGGATCTGTCTGATCCACCACTATTGTTATTGAGTTTATGTAAACAATTAGGCCAAATTTGTTAGGACTGGACTTGTTTCACAAATGAAATAGTCCTGATTTGGAAAAAGGTGAATTTAGAGAGAAAAATTATGTTTTGATAACACATACTTATAGATGTTAGATTCCAGTTTTGATTAATTGTCTTTAAATGTTTATTGTTTGCCCAAGCTGGATGTGAGCTAAACGTCAGAGAAATTGCCATAATAGCTCATATATAAACAGTCTTCTGGCTTTTACATTCTGGAGATAATAAAAGGGACCCCATGGGCATACAATTACTAAACAGGTGGACAATGAGACAGACTCCTCAACAATTGTGTAAGTCAGCTACAGCCTTGATCAATTCTATATGGCTGGAATAACAAAACTCATCCTAAAAAGTCAGAGTGTACCTCACTCCAGGGGGTTAACTATGAAATCATGGAGATCATGGATGATCCCACCTTCCTAATAATTGGATTGGAGAATGAACTTGGAGATGTCCTTATCTCTTGAGACAAGTCATTTCCCACATGCCAGGGATTCCTCATAATTAGTATATTATTCAAGCTAGATGTCAGGCAAAGGGGGCTTCTTGATGGTTTTGCCCCTTATCTGCATCTGTCCCAGGAGCTACCTTAATGATGCAAAGTTACAAATAGAGGCTTGAGTCAATCATACAGTGGCCATATTTAACCAAACCCAACCTGAGGTCACCCACAAATCTAAAAAGTGGTCCTCCAAAACCTATTGGCCATTGATATCCTGATTGCAAGTCAAAGAGGAAATTATTATGCTAATATCAAGACTAAATGGCATGTATAATCCCAGATGACTCTGCTAATGTATCCAAAGTTTTAGCAGATATGCACACCTAAATTAAGGCAATGTCTGATTCCTCTAGTTCTTTCAATGATCGGACTTCTTCCTGGTTTAGTGGGTATGGATGTCCTTGATGAAAAACAAGTTATGCTTAGGTCTTCTTTGCTGTGGGGGCTACTGTCATTACATGTTCTGCATAAATATGCTGAACAAATTATCTCAATGGAAAGGCCGCAGGAAGCATCCTATTCTGATGATGGGGACTCATGTGTACCTCCAAATCAAACAATCTGCAACTAGGGGCCCTTCATTTAGCAAGATAGCTTGGAATGTTTATGCCTCCCAATAGGTAGGGCCAACAATCTCTTTTAGCCTGAAGAATCTTCAGAAGATGAGACCTTTTCCCTTCAACACCACTTAAGAATAAGGAGGAAAAAAATCCCACAGTGGGGAATGAGACAGGGAAACTGAAGGGACCCCATGAAAATGCCATTTTTTCTCATTGTTCTGGCTTCTATTCTTGCTAGGGCCTGCACCCCCACTCCACTGTACACATGCCTTGTGATGCAAATAGCATATGGAACAAAGCAATAATGATATCTTTGGAGTCTTTCAGCACAATAGATAACATCTAAGGAGTAACGGAGCATGGTCATCATAAACGTTTTCCAAGACCACTGACTCCAAACACCTTGACCCCAAGACCCCTGGCTTCAGGGAATGAATGACTTATGAAGGACACCTGGACACCGTCCTTGTTCTGACCGGTTCCTGGATGCTTAAGAGGGCACCTGCACTGGACCACAATCACCAGTAAAAACCCCAGACCCCAAACAAAGACAAGACTCATGCTGTTTTCCTTTCTGAGTCTCCTTGACATTCAGTCTGTATCTTTCTCTCTCTCCCTCTCCCCCCTCATTTATAATATATCTTTAATAAACTGCTTTCACTTCAAAAAATAAAATAAAGTAAAATAAAATAGCTCCTCCTGCTTACTATTTACTTCAATCTCTTGGAAGTCTTTGTCTGCTAGGCTCCATCCATGTTCAGATATTTAATTTTTCTCTCTAGCCAGGACACTTTCCTTCTTACTATACCCCTATTTCCTCTCTCATCTTTAGCATATTAACTAATTTATTTTTTCAGACTGCAATTTGAAAGCCATTTCCTCCTGAAAGCTTCAATTGCCTCTGCTGTATGGTGCTAGACTATCAGTTTTTATAATACAGATCAATTTGTAGCTGTAATCGCTTCCTACTCGGGCCCAAATACCACAGAAAACCTATAGTCCTTGCAGGTTTTTAGCACATTCATATTATTATTGGAACCACATTGCCTAGTAAGTTGCCTGACTATAGTATTACATGCCCTTAATAAATGAATGTCAAAAAAGAATATGTTTGCCCCACATTATACTTAATTAGTGACTGAATTCTCAGTCTCTCGCTATGTTGCATTATTTAACTATTTTACAATGAAAATCAGTTTTTTCAATAAGATCACCATGAAAGGAAGAGTCATTTACCTAATGGTATAACTAAACAGATGTTCTCAGTTCTTATATGTATATGTATTTATAGTTTCAAATATGTTTGTAAGCAATCATTAATAACCATAAGTATCCATAAATGCACCAGTTAGAGCAGCAAACACACAATTCCAACTATTAATGTTTCTTTTACACCCTGGTATGTCTTTGAGTTGAAAATTTCCTTCATCTTCCATAGGTATGGTTTTTATTTTATAATTAAAATTCATGGAGATCCCATGAACATGATTCCATATGAATGATAATACCTGACATTTCATATGTTAATGTTCTGTGTTTCAAGTTGCATGTCAGCCTCACTGCCTTCACACCGAGCCTTAAATACATTAATTTATTTTCTTTTTACCTATGCCACATATTTTTATAAACTGTTATCAGAACATTTTTCTGAGGGGCGCCTGGGTGGCTGGAGCGCCTGGGTGGCTCAGTCGTTAAACGTCGTCTGCCTTAGGCTCAGGTCATGATCCCAGCATTCCACCCCAGTATCCGGCTCCCTGCTCAGCGGGAAGCCTGCTTCTCCCACTCCCACTCCCCCTGCTTGTGTTCCCTCTCTCGCTACCTCTTTCTCTGTCAAATAAATAAATAAAATCTTAAAAAAAAGAATATTTTTCTGAACCATAAACTGGGTTTTTTGCCTCCATTTGCAAAATCTTAGTGGCTTTCCATTTAGCATGTAGGATCAGGAATTCAATTTCATCTCTGAGATGTGAGCACAATTCTCCAGTGAGGTTTAGATAATACTGACACCTTTAATTTCACTTGTGATTATCTATCACCTGTCTGTAACAAATAAACATCTCTTAAAAATGAAATTAAAAGCTAAGAATCAGGGGCGCCTGGGTGGCACAGCGGTTAAGCGTCTGCCTTCGGCTCAGGGCGTGATCCTGGCGTTATGGGATCGAGCCCCACATCAGGCTCTTCTGCTATGAGCCTGCTTCTTCCTCTCCCACTTCCCCTGCTTGTTACCCCTCTCGCTGGCTGTCTCTATCTCTGTCAAATAAATAAAAAAAAAAACTTTAAAAAAAATTTAAAAAAAGCTAAGAATCATATAATTCCAAAATTAAACGTGTAAACTACTATTTCAGAGTGCCCACTATGTGTCAGGAAGTTGGTAAAGATAAATAAAAATGTGAAAAAAGTCTGTTTTGGGACAATTTGATTCTAATAAAGGGAAAGAACATTTAAAAAAAATAAGCTTCTGCACAGTAAACAATCAACAAAACTAAAATACAACCTTTGGAATGGGAGAAGATATTTGCAACTGACATATTTGATAAAGGGTTAGTATCCAAAATATATAAAGGACTTATCAAATGTAAAACCCCCAAAAACTAATCCAGAGAAAAAATGAGTAGCAGACATAAACAGAAATTTTTCCAAAGAAGACATCCAGGTGGCCAACAGACACATAAAAAGATGCTCAGTATCACTCATTATCAGGGAAACACAAATCAAAAGTAGATTGAGATATCATTTCATACCCGTCAGAATGGCTAAAATAAGCAACCCAGGAAACAACAGGTGCTGGCGAGGATATGGAGAAAAGGGAACCCTCTTACACTATTGGTAGGAATGAAAACTGGTGCAGCCACTCTGGAGAACAGTATGGAGTTCTTCAAAAAGTTAAATATAATATAACTACCTTATGACCCACCAATTGCACTACTAGGTATTTACCCAAAAGATTCCAAAATATTAATCTGAAGGGATATATGCACGCTGATGTTTATAGCAGCACTATGAACAACAGTCAACTTATGGAAAGAATCTAAATGTCCATCAATTGACAAATGAATAAAGAAGAGGTGGCATGTGAATATATATATATATATATATATATATATAAATATATATATATATATATACACATATATTACCCAGCCATAAAAAAGAATGAAGTCTTGGCATTTGCAACAATGTGGTTGGAGCTAAAAAGTATTAAGCTAAGCAAAATAAGTCAGTCAGAGAAATATAAATACCATACGATTTCACTCATATGTGGAATTTACTAAAACAAATGATCATAAGGGGAAAAGAGAGAGGCAAACCAAGAAACAGACTCTTAACTGTACAGAACAAATTAATCATTACCAGAAGGGAGACAGGTGGGGGATGGATTAAATAGGTAATGGGGATTAAGAAGGGCGCTTGTGATGAGCAATGGGTGTCAAATGTAAGTGTTGAATCACTAAATTGTACACCTGAAACTAATACCGTATGTAAACTAACTGGAATTTAAATAAAAACTAAATTTTTTAAAATTTAAAAGCATGCTAAATTTAAAAAGGTAACTTTTTTTTTTTTTACTGAATAGAATGTCTTTGGCTCTTTCATATATATTTTTTCAGCGAATATCTACCAAATAGATATTATGTCAGACAACGTTCTACATACTAAGGATGCAAACTTTTTTTTAAGTAAAAAAAAGATACCTAGTTTTGTGGAGCTTGAATTTATATTAAGAAGTAGCAATAAAAAATACGTATAAAGTGTAAATAAAGGAGAGGTTGATAAATGCTGTGGAGATTGCTATGAAATAAAGCAAGAAAGGGAACAGAGAGTGCCAGATAAAGGAGACATTATGATTTTAATTGTGCAGTCAGAAATATCCAGTGAAAGACTGAAAGGTAACTTGTAGCAAGTGACAGAACCAGGGCATCTCGGGAACTATCTTAGTTCCAAGCAAACCAGGACACTCACTGGTCAGTCTAGATGGAGAAATAGGTAGGACCTTCCATGCTGCTGTAAGGACTTCCACTTTTAACATGAGTGAGATAGAAAACCACTTTAAGATTTTCCATAGAGAATTGGCATGGCTGGTCTTATAACTTAAAGGTTTCATATTATCTGTTTTTTAAAAAAATAAATAATAAGATCAAGGATAGAAGCAAATAGACTATTTAGGAGTTGCTGCCATAATCCAAGCAAGAGATGTTCATGGATGGAAAGTGAGAAATAATCAAGATTGGATGTATTCTGAAGGGAAGAATAAAGGGATATGCTGACGGATGGCAACTGGAAAGACTTGCCACTTATTGAGATAAAAAGTCAAGGGGAAGAGCAGGTTTTCATTTCGCATAGGAGCTTAATATGTGTACTAAATATCCAAGTTGATGTAGTATGTAGTTAAATATTTGAGCTTGGAGCTCAAAGATAGAAGTCTGGGTTTGGTATCTAAATCTGGATATTGTCAGTGTATGGATAATATTTAAAATGCTTTTATCTGGGTGGCATTGTAATGTGTGGTAAGTGTACATAGGTACAGGGAAAAATCCCAGGACTAAGTCCTAGGGCATTCCAACTGTTAGAGGTCAACAACCAGTCCCTGAAACTGAGAAAAGTAAGTAAAACCAGTAGAATGCAGTATCCAGGAAGTCAATGCAAAACTACTACTACTACTACTACTACTAGTAGTAATGTGCATCAAGAAGCAGGGAAGTGGCCAGCTGCACCTAATTGTTAAGAATGACCCTTTGAATTTACCATTATATTTATCAACTGGCCATTTTTATTCTTGAAGAGAGTTCTTTTGCAAAGTGATAGGATTCAGAAAGGAAGCTAGAGAGAATTTGGCATGAGCAACCATAGATATGCTTTGAAAGAATTTTGCTATACGGAAAACAGAATAGGGCAGTAGTTGGATGAGAATATGGAATAAAGTGAGGTTCGTGTTTTTGAAAAAAGGAGAACTTTCAGAATGCCTTTATGTTGATGAGAATGATTTAGTAGATGCTGAAAATTCAATTATGGGAATCAGGAGTGAATTGTTAGAGCCATCACCCTAAGTAGGTATCAGGAAATGGGATCTAGTGCCCAATTAGAGAGGTTGGTGGATAAAGGGCATAGTATTTCATCCACAGCAGCAATAATGAAGGCAGATTACAGGGATGTTGTTGCAAACAAGTAGCGTGAGTTGCTCTGGTAGGTTATATTCTAATTCTGTATGTAATCTTTAAAGTAACAGAGGGGCATCTGGGTGGCACAGTCGGTTAAGCGCCGACTCTTGGTATTGGCTCAGGTCATGATCTTAGGGTTGTGAGATTGAGCCCCAAGTCAGGCTCCTTGCTCAGTGGGGAGTCTGCTTGAGATTCTCTCTCTCCTTCTCCCTCCCCCTGCTCACTCTCTCTTTCTTTATCAAATAAATAAATCTTTAATTTTTAAAGTAACAGAACTATCATCATCTGAATGTAACACTAAGAAGACAGTTAGTAAAAAAAAAAAAATCAAGAGAAGAGAGCAAAAAAGTATGAATAGTTAGCAACATTAGGGTCTATGTGTTTATCATCCTGATTCTAAAATAAGACCCATCAGCATAATTGTGGATTTTTCTCCAACCACTATTAGTTGTGGTGTGGCCTCAGGCACAGATAGATAGAAGCAGAATATAAGTTTTGTTTTCTTTTTTCAGATAATATCCATGAAGCAAGAGAACAGAAGTGTTCTATTCATCCTCATGAACCAGGGGATCTTAATTTTATAAGTAGGAAGAGAAGATGTAGGTATGGGAAAGAGAGAGATAATATAACATGCTTTGTATTGTAAGTCTCCAAGGGGTTTATATATTGTAAGAATGGATGCACTAAGATAGTGAGATGGAATATTAGGGGGATGGGGACACAGAATGGGATATTTGAAATCTGGTTTATGGAGAGGTTGCAGGAACTTATAATAACCATGATGGAAGAATGACTATGTTTGGCTGAAGTCAGGGAGAGAAAATTATCTTGGAACAAGGCACTAAGAGGCCAAGGTATTAGAAACATTATCTTTATGAATGTAGAATTCATAAAAATTGTCCCAGTGATTTATAGATTGCTCAAAAAGTAGGCATAGAAGGCTTTATGTACACCATAGATGAAATTCAGTGTGTATTTTTATAGAAAAGGGAGCAAGAACAACTTGGAAGCAAGACTGAAGAGTAAGGAGGATGCTGACCCCAAATACAGGCCCAGCGGTATGAAGGGTATAGAAAAAATTAATGCCTTGGGACATTTTCATGACAAGCAGTATCCTCAGAGGATTATGAAATTTTAATGTAATAATGATCAATGTTAATCTTCAAGGGGATGATACGGTAGTTAGTATTTCCAAATAAGATCTTTTAACCCCATTAATTTTTGTGCCTCTCATGAAAATAATGTTACACACAATAAACTCAAGGCATCCTAGTATAATGGTAAGACTTAGGCTCTGGAGGAAGAACAGGCTGAATATGATTTTCATTATTTCATATGACAAATATGTGACCTTGGGCAAACTGCTTAATGTCATTGTGACATTGTGCTTTGGAGAATGATGCTTTTAGAATCTGAAGTTCTGAAGGTACACCTGTATATCTCCCCAAATCAAATTCTTTCATAGCTCCTTAGTCACCTTGATACATGGGAGTACTAAAAAGAGGATTGCCTTATTTAGGAGACGGAAGGGGGGGACTAAAGTATCTTATGAAAATAACTTTTGAATTCTAAGGCTACCGCATATCCTAACAATGGCAGTGAGATCTGGTGCTTCTAAGGACATTCTCTTACAGGGACAGAACTGAATATTTTGAGAACACAAAGAGCCTACATCCCCTGGTGAGATTACTTCAGAATACTTAATATATTTGATAAGAAAATCCTCATATCCAAAGCTTCTGTAGCGTAAGCTTGTGGCCGGGACGTCAAGTCTCTTCTTCCCAGCAGTACTAGGGGTCAAGACCAAGTGCTAGATTCTATACATGAGTAAAATATCCAATGCAGAAAAAGAACTGAGCCATTAATTAGACAAAATTCTTGATCAGAACAGGAAAATCAGAATATGGGGAACAAAGAAATACTGAAATACAATTCCACTAATTTTCTACAAATGTTTTTCTGCTTTATTTAATTTTCTGCTTTTCATGGCTTATTCTCTGCTATTATTTAATAATTTCACTGGGTGCATCTATTATTGTGATCTATATCACAATCTCAGATTAAGACAGAACAAACTAATACATGTCATATATTGTACCCAATCTTAATTGAAAGGAAAAGTACAGTGTTATAAGCAAATGCAATACACTTGAAAGAGTAAGGGTATGAAAGAATTTTGTGGTTGTTCTGAGGTATATTTTTTATGTTTGTTTTTGTTCATTGTGGAATATGGCTATTCAAAATATTTTTACCCAGAGTGCCTATAAAAGTATAAGTCTGAGTCTATAAGGCAATGAAGACATGCCTTCTTTATTTTGTATGTATCTCTAAATTTGAATAAACAATTACAATTTCTCCTAGAAGGAAACAACCGTATTCCTACTCTTTCACCTGTATTTAAATGCCACCATCCACTTAATTACCACATATTGTGTGTCATTCTTTTTCTGAAATATGATGAGGAGAAATAATCCACAACCACTACTGAGTTTTCATTGTAAAAAAAGCTTCTGTCTCTCTCCAACCCTTCTCTAACTGCTTTATTTTGAATTCTCACCTGGATCGTTAAAAGTATCCCTTTGCTGGTTTTCCTGTCTCCAGACCTGCTCTCAGACTTGCAACAGCTATCCTACTCATAGAATATTATAAAATACAAGTTAATCCTCTATTTAAAATATGATCACTGTTTTTAAAATAAGTTATGCAAGATGCTGAGTGATTTGGCCACTATTATACTTTACACTTTTTATCTAAGGATGTCATTTGTCTTTTTCTCCACATCTTACTGGTCTCACATACTGTATTCCTGGGATGCTCTCGGTGTGTCTTCTTCATCCCCTAACACATCCCACCAGTCTACTTCACCATTCAGGCTCAACTTGACATCATTTTCTCCAGAAAGCTTTCTTTCTTTGAGTAAATAAGTTAGGAAATACATGCTCTTTGGCACCACGCCTTGAACAAACCAAAAGGAAGTTATCAGTCTATCTTCATCACAGAAATCTACTTAAATTCCAGTCCTGTTATAGGACTGCTGTCAAGCAGAAAGAAAAAATAGATAAAGTAGGAAGCAGTACGTATATACAGGATCTGAACTTTAAAGCTGCAGATGGACTGTGGGAATATGAACAAAGCACCCACATCATATACTAAGAAGTTTTTTTTGTATCTTTAAATAATGACTTTTTGTATAAAGGTGACATCAGTGACAGATTTACAATCACGGTAGTTTTGAGCAACTACAAAATGTAATCAGTGAGTTGTGTCACTTTATGTCTATAGTTGTCCTATTTTATCTGTTAATATACCATTTGAATATATAAAAAAAACAAAATGTAAACTCTTTCTCTGTGTGAATGTGGAACTAGTCCTTCAATGCTATTTTTAAATTACTTTACTGATTTCAGCCAACTGCGGCTTCCTTTCCCCTCTTCTGTTCTTTTAAAATAACAATAACCAAATGTATGTTTTTAAGATAGTTTTCATTCTATTTCTTAGTTTGCGCTAATAATAGAAACCAGTTGCTGTGTTTACAATTAAGAGCTTCAGTCTGCTGCTGAGTATTGCTCATTCTAAAATAATTGATTGGAGACTTCATTTCTGAAAAGGGGGCATCTAATCAGAGTATTTCATTACTAGTGCCTGATTTCTAGTTCTCTTCATAGACTTGCTAAGAACTTTGAAATAAAAATCAGCCTTTTAATAGTTTATTTTAAGTAATTTCAAAATAAACATTTGACCTTTTTACATGACCAGGGTTACTTTGTTGATTGACATGTCAACTGAACTAAAAAAAAAAATTGTTCTTTCTTTTTCCCTGGTTTCAACCCACCCCAAGAAAATCAAAGAGAAAAATGAGGGTCTTTTTTTTCTAATATGGAAAAAACAATAAACCTTACTCCAGAATAACCTAAGTAGCTCTCCAATATCAATTAGTTTTGTGTTCCTGTGCCCTATACTTCAAAAGACTAATTACTGATACAGAAAATAAGTTGGCTGATATTTAAAAAATATATTTTAAAAAAAGAACACATGAAAACCTCAGTAGACGGGGTTACTAGATTCAGTCATAATTTTGTAGTCACTCATCCATTCACGGAGAATTCATATAAAATATAAATACTGTATACTTAGTATGTCCAGTAAATGAGATTAGCATTGGACAACTAGAATGATTGTAGAGAGGCAAAGCCTCTGCCTCTAACTAAATTACATTCTAGTGTGAATGATATTAACCAAACATTAATGTAAAACAAAACTAAAAACTTATTAAATGCCATGTAGGAAAGGAATATCATGAATGTAAATATCACAGGGACTTGACTTAAGGCAATCAGAGAAAGTTTACCTGAAGAAATTGTATTTAAGCTACAACCTAAAAGAGAAGGGGCAAAAAACAGAAAATGGGTAGGGGCACATTAAGCAGGTGAAAGAATATATAGGGTTCTGTAAACTAAAGGAAAGTTCAGTACAGGTAGAGCAGGGGAGTAAGGATGTTGACTAAACTATGGGCTGGGTCACAGACATTCTTACAGGTCATAGTGAAAAACTTTTTTTTTTCCTGAAAGCAACAATAAAATATGATCTGATATTTATTGATTTTTTCTCCCCAGGATCCTTTTTCCATAATTCTGGCAACTGTCCCAGTTTTCATTTATGAAACTCCCTGTCAGTTCACAAGGCTCACCAGGCTCCATTTTCTTGACCTAGGCATAAGGTATCTCCCTGGTTCAGTAATATCTATCAAAGCTCAACCTTTTGCTCAAATGCCTGGAAAGAAGAATTTTCTCATTTCTTCTGATTTGAACACAGAGAAATATAAGTTTGAGCTGCCACAGCCATCTTATACATGTAAATATGAGAATGAAGCCTGCAGAAAAAGAAGAGAGCAAAGAATTGGAGAATAGCTAGGTCCTGAAAGCATTGTTACATCTCAGTTCAAGCTCCATCTTGAATTTTTAAATATATTAGCTAAAATTCCTCTTTTGATTGGGGCATTTCGTTCATTTCTTTTTCACTCATAAAAAGATATGATGCAAAAAAAGTATTGGAAGATTTCAAGCAGAAGAGTGGAATGACCAATTTTAATTTTTAGTTTTTTATTTTTTTTATTTATTTTTTTTAAAGGGGAATACATTTTTTTTTAGACTTTTTAATTTCTTTATTCAACAGAGATAGAGACAGCCAGAGAGAGAGGGGACACAAGCAGGGGGAGTGGGAGAGGAAGAAGCAGGCTCATAGAGGAAGAGCCTGATGTGGGGCTCGATCCCATAACGCCGGGATCACGCCCTGGGCCGAAGGCAGACGCTTAACCGCTGTGCCACCCAGGTGCCCCTTAGTTTTTATTTTAATTAAAAGTGAGGTACAGCTTGAAGAAGATATTAGAGAAAAACTACATTTAGGAATGGTTTTGGTAGTGGTACAAATAAGATAGGTTGCACAAATAAACCAGGGAGATGATGGTGGAGTTGGGGGAATATCAATATGTTTAGGAAACAAAATATATAGGGCATTGAAATACACTGGTCAAGGATTAGGATGAAGATGAATAACTCCTAGGTTTCAAGCCTATGCAACTTTATGGATACTTATCATTTAAATAATTGTGGAATGATAGACAAATTATATGGGATAGGTTTTGAATTGAGTTTTAGATGTGTTGAATATACCCTTAATATACTAAGAGTAGTTGCTGGGTAAAACCTGATATATATAAATATATTTTGAAGCCACTGGAATGCAAAAGAAATAAAGTGAGGTAGGGGGTATCAAAAAAAAAAAAATCAAGGCAATGCTCCTAAAGTTAAGAAGGTAGCAGTTTACAAAGAAATGTGGGGAGAAGAGGAAGAGGAAATGTGGTGGCTTGGAAGATGCTAGTTGTCAAACATTAAAACATTGGGCTCTTCTTTTAAATTAAATAAATTACTCAGTTTAACAATGAAACATAAATATCAAGAGAGAAATTATTCACTTCATATCTAGGTTATCTAATGACATTTGAATTTTGCCAATTGCAATATAATAGAATTTTTTTTAAAAACACTGGACTCTTAATTTAACACTATCAAATGCAATGACTAAATTATTTTCTACTCTACCTCCAGATCTCTATTTAAAGGTAGGAAACATGAATAATCCTTCTGACATTAAGCTTGGGAATGGACTTGCTTATTTAGTGATGGGAATCCATTTCAGAGGAGGTTCCTAACAACTCTAAAGGGAGACTGTTAGTAATTTTCAAGGCATTGTTTTGGCAAATGGGAATGAGAGAATTATAATTATGCTCTGAAATTTGTGTTCTCCCCCAATTCATATGTTAAAGCATTCATCCCCAGTGTGATGGAATTTGGTGGTGGGATCTTTGGGAGATAAATGTGTCATGAGGACGGAGCCCTCATGAATGTTATTTATGCTTTTATAAGAAGACAGGAGAGAGCCAAAGCAATCTTGAGCGAAAGAACAAAGCTAAAGATATCATATTTCCTGATTTCAAAATATATTATAAAACTACAGTGATCAAAACATGTATTTTAATAATTTTTAAAGAACATTATATAAAGGACATATTTAGAAAAAAAAGTATAGTACTGGCATAAAGACAGATATATAAAAAAAATAGAACAAAATAGAAGGCCTAGAAATAAATCTGCACATCTACAGTTAATTGATCTTCAACAAATGTGCCAAGAACACACAGTGAAGAAAGGATAGTCTTTTCAATAAGTAGTATTGAAAAACACACACATGCAGAAGAATAAAACTGAAACCTATTTGACACCACACACAAAAATCATTCAAAATGGTTTAAAGACGTAAATGTAAAATCTGGAACTATAAAACTACTAGAAGAAAATATAGGGGGAAATCTTGAAATTGGTCTGGCAAAGTTGTTTTTTTTTTTTTTTTTTGGAATTTGACACCAAAAGCACAGGAACATGGGTGCCAGGGTGGCTTAGTCAGTTAAGTGTCTGCCTTCAGCCCAGGTCATGATCCTAGGATACTGAGTCCGAGGCCCAAGTCAGGCTCCCTGATCAGCCAAGATTCTACTTCTCTCTCTCCCTTTTCTCTTCTCGCCGCTCATGCTCTTTCTCTCTCTCTCTCAAATAAATAAAATCTTATTTAAAAAAAAAGGAACAAAAGCCAAAATAGATTATTGACATTGCATCAAATTAAAAGAACTTCTGCACAGCAAAAGAAACAATTAACAGAGTGAAAAAGAAACGTACGAAATGGGAGAAAAGAGTTGCAAACTAAATAACTGATAAGAGATTAACATTCAAAATATATAAGGAACTCCTACAACTCAGAATGAATCAATGAATGAATGAAAAATACCCCTATTAAAAAATATATAAAGGACCTGTATAGATATCTCTCAAAAAAAGACATACAAATCACCAACATGTACATGAAAAGGTGCTCAACATCACTAATCACCATAGAAATGCAAATCAAAACCATAAGCTATCACCACACACCTGTTGGAATGAAAATTATAAGAAAGACAAAAGATAACAAGTGTTGGCAATGGTGTGAAGAAAAGGGAATCCTTGCACTCTGTTGGTGGGAATGTAAATTGGCACAACCATTATGGAAACAGAATGAAGATTCCTCCAAAAAATAAAATAGAACTACCATTTGATCTAGCAATCCTACTTCTGAGTATATATCCAAAGAAAATGAAGTCAATGAGATACCTGCCCTTCCATGTTCATTATAACATTATCCATAATAGCCAAGATGTGGAAACAACCTACATGTTTGTCCACAAATGAATGAACTACAAAATGTGGTGTGTGTCTATAATGATTGGACATAGATATAAAGATTCAGATACAGGTATGTGGCTGAGCCACCATTCCCCAATCCACAAGTAGTGCCAAAGAAATGGTGTACAATGAAGGAAAAACTGAGGTTAATCAGAGTCAAGTGTTTTAGTAGCCTAATTCCATATGCACTTTTGTACATATGGAATTATGTACAAAAGATTATCATTGGTACAATTCCAGAAATGCTCAGTTTTGTGAAGAACACATTTACACCCATCCCATAAGGAGATAACCTAAGATTTCAACCAGCTTCTGCATTCAGCACCAAATCCAAGAGGACTGCATGATATATAGTAGTGCCCCAGAGTCTGTGACTAAACATTAGTTATCAATCACACAAAACACCAAATGTTTAATGATGGAGAGAGGATAACAATTTTAATGAAATTAATACCTGCTAGAAAACAATAATGTAATATATTCACTGCTACTCCATGCTATTATTACATTCTCTGATAAGTAATAGCAAGTAATTCTTACACAATCAGGGATGTGAGAGCCTCTGTAGACAATGCGCAATCCCTGTTTCTGCCTTCTGGAAGGATATCTATTTTCCCAATATACTTTGGGACTAGGGTAACCATAATAGGTATCATCGTCCTGGAATTTTTTTGAGAGTGAAAGGAGAATTATTTTAAATGTCCTTGGGGGGGATGCCTGGGTGGCTAACTCAGTTAAGTGTCTGCCCACAGCTCAGGTCATGATTTCAGGGTCCTGGGATCAAGCCCCATGTCTGCTTCTCCTTCTCCCTCTCCCTCTGTTCGTCATCCCCCCTGCTCTTGAACGCACTCTCTCTCTCTCAAATAAGTAAAATCTTTTTAAATTTTTTAAAAAATATAATGTCCTTCAGAAAACAGGCATAAGTGTGCTTGTCTCTAGCCAACCACAATATATAGTAACCTTATTTATAGTCCTGATTCTAGATTCTGAGAAAATCTTCCTTTATTGATGAAACTAAATAAGATATTTGATGATTTCATGTGTTCTTGCATTGTTTAACTTCCTGCAAGTTAGTGTCATTTTCCTTGAACATTACTCTTTTAGATGCTTTAATTACTCTGTAATTACCAAAATCTCAGTATTACATTCTTTCCTGATAGGATTTTGTTTCCCCAATTGGTATTTAGAATATGGGTATCTTTATTTTTTTTTAAGATTTTATTTATTTATTTGACAGAGAGGCAGCGAGAGAGAAACACAGGCAAGGGGAGTGGGAGAGAGAGAAGCAGGCTTCCCACTGAGTAGGGAGCCCGATGCGGGCCTCGATCCCAGAACGCTGGGATCATGACCTGAGCCGAAGGCAGACGCTTGACGACTGAGCCACCCAGGCGCCCAGAATATGGGTATCTTTATTTATCAATTAAAATTTTTTTCCTAATCTCTACTTTTTATTTCATGGTTTTTTAAATTTCAATTATATTATCTTCCATATGGTCTGTTTTTACTTTGTTTTGCTTTTCCATGCTTGTGCTTTTTCCTTCAAATATTGTGGATAGTTTGCAGGCTGCTTATAGATCTAATGGATACTACTGTTAACACGATTTTTTTATTTATCAAATTGAAACTATCTTTTGACACTTTACTATAAATATTGAGGAACCCAACACCTTTGAATTCATTCCATCTTTTATCATACTCTTTCTCATAATCTTGGATTAATAATTTAATATTTTAATTTCTTTTTTTAGTTACACTCCTAAATGTAATACACTTCTTTTAAGATTCACTGTTTTGAGAAGACAGAGGCATATCTTATCCTCTTTTGTAAGGAGCTTTCTTTTATATTCCTGAGTGGCAATTTCCTTCCTTCCTTCCTTCCTTCCTTCCTTCCTTCCTTCCTTCCTTCCTTCCTTCCTCCCTCCCTCCCTCTCTCCCTCCCTCTCTCCCTCCCCCTTTCCTTTCCTTTCCTTTCCTTTCCTTTCCTTTCCTTTCCTTTCCTTTCCTTTCCTTTCCTTTTTCCTTTCCTTTCCGTTCCTTTCTTTCCTTCTTTCCTTTCCTTTTTTTTTTCTCTTTTCTTTCATCTATTATCTCACTAGGATACATCTCAGGTTGACATTTAAATGCTCTAAGAATTAATTGTTTTAGCAATTACTTGCTCAATCACTGTTCCTCAAAACATGAAACATGCCTAGGTGGTTTGGTATCAAGAAATTTCAACTGCATCCAGATCCTCTGCCAATTCTCTTCTTTCAGCTACCGGCCCACTTCCAATAACAATTGTAGGACACATGTTTTAATACAGGTAACCATCTCAGACATATATTTTCTCTTTCAGTGTTTAATATCAGCAGGTTTGATCAGGGACACCTTAATCCAACTAAAATAATTCTTATTCTGAATTTGAAATATTGGAGATTATTTGAATCTTATTTTCTGGTCTTCAAAAGGCTCTGAGTTTCATAGGCAAATTTATCAATATCAATTTTAGGTTTTAGGGAAGAACATTCTAAAAAGCAAATCACACCCTTTATCCAGGATTGTGGTGACTCATCTGAGTGGTGTTCTGATAATAACTATCATATTTTTTTTAAATTCAAGTGTAAAATAACATACAGTGTTATATTATTTCAAGTGTTATATTATTATATTATTATATTATAAAGATTCAGTATTTCTTTACATTATTTCGTGCTCATCACGATGAATGTACTCTTAATCCCCTTCACGTTTTTCACTTCTCCCTCCACCTACCTCCTCACTGGGCAACCACCAGTTTGTTCTCTCCATTTAAAAGTCTGTTTTTTTGTTCGTTTGCCTCTTTCTTCTTGTTCATTTGTTTTGTTTCTTAATTCCACATACGAGTGAAATCATGTAGTATTTGTCTTTCTCTGACTGATTTATTTCACTTAGCATTATGACTTCTAGATTCCTCCATGTTGTTGGCATGAAATGGCAAGATTTTATTCTTTTCTATGGGTGAATAATATCCCATTGTGTGTGTGTGTATGTGCGCGCACATGTGTGTGTGTACCACGTCTTCTTTATCCATTTATCAAGGAATGGGCACTTGGCTATTGCAAATAATGCTGCAATAAGCATAGGTGTGCATATACCTTCACATACTCCTCAAATTAGTGTTTTGTTTTCTTTGGGTACATACCCAGTAGTGAAATTACTGGATCACATGGTAATTCTATTTTTAGTTTTTTGAGGAAGCTTCATACTATTTTCCAGTGACTGCACCAGTTTTCATTCCAATTTACAGTGAAGAGGGGTTCCTTTTTCTCCACATCCTTGCCAACACTTGTCATTTTTTTGTGTGTTTTTTTTTTTTAATTTTAGCCTTTCTGACATGCATGAAGTGAGATCTCATTATTTTGATTTGCATTCCTCTGATGATTAGTGATGTTGGGCATCTCTTCATATGTCTATTGGCCATCTGTATGTCTTCTTTGGAAAAATGTCTTTTCATGTCTTCTGCCCAGTTTTAATTGGATTATTTGGGGTTTTTTGATGTTGTAGAAGTTCTTTATATAGTCTAGATATTAACCCCAATCAGAGATATCATTTGCAAATATCTCCTCCCATTCAGTAGGTTGCCTTTTTGTTTTGCTGATGATTCCCTTCACTGTGCAAAAGGTTTTCATTTTGGTGTATTCCCAATGGTTTAATTTTGCTTTTGTTTCCCATGTGAGAGGAGACATATTTAGAAAAATGTTGCTACAGCTGATGTCAAAGAAATACTGCCTATATTTTCTTCTAGGAATTTTATGGCTTCAGGTCTCTCTTAATCCATTTTGTATTTACTTTTGTCTACTGTATAAGAAGGTGGTTCAATTTCATTCTTTTGCATGTAGCTGTCCAGTTTTCCCAATACCATTTGTATATCTTTTTCCCATTGTATATTTTTGGCTCCTTTGTCAAAGATTAAGTGACCATGAAAATGTGTTTTTTTATCTGGACTCTCTATTCTGTTCCACCGATCTATGTGTCTATTTTTGTCTAGTACCATAACATTTTGTTTACTATAGCTTTGTATATCTTGAAATCTGGAATTGTGATACCTCCAGTTTTGTTCTTCTTTTCCAAGATTGCTTTGGCTATTTGGGGTCTTTTATGGTTCCATACAAACTTTAGGATTATTTGTTATTTGTTATAACTCTGTGAAAAATACTGTTGGTATTTGATGGGGATTGCATTAAATTTGTAGATTGCCTTGGGAAGTATGGACATTTTCACAATATTGGTTCTCCCAAACCATGAGCATGGAATATCTCTCCATTTGTTTGTATGATCTTCAATTTCTTTCATCAATGTTTTATAGTTTTCAGTGTACAGGTCTTTCAACTCTTAAGTTTATTCCTAGGTATTTTATTTCTTTGGTGCAACTGTGAGTGGTACTGTTTTCTTAATTTCTCTTTCTCCTGCTTCATTATTAGTGTATAGAAATGCAACAGATTTCTTTATATTAATTTTGTATCCTGTGACTTTACTGAATTCATTTATCAGTTCTAGTAGTTTTTAGTTAAGTCTTTATATTTTCAATAACTAACATACAATTTGAGGTCACCAAAAAAAGATACCAATGGCTTGCATTATTTCTCAAATTGCACATGCAGTGTCGCTTTGTTACTAAAATTTAAGAGATTTTGGGAATGGTACTATGTGCGTAATGCTTATCTTAAATGAGTATCCAGACATTTGCTTTAATTATTATACAGACAAATATCTTTGGGGAATTTCTCTAAAGAAGTATCTTTTTTTTTAATAAAGATGGGTATGACAAATTGGGAATTTGGGGAATTCAAATAGTCATTGTTGCAAATGTCCCAATCTCTCAGTAAATCTTTTTCTCTTTGACTTATTTCATGAGTGCTCTCATCTATCGTTCTATCATTCTATCGTTCTATCTGCCATCTATCTTTCTACTCATTTATTTTCTTTGCTCCTTAATTTCTCTACTATCATTACTTCCCAACTCTGTGGTCACTCTATTGACATAAGGTCTCTTCATATTTTATTTTATTTATTTTATTTTGTTTTTTATTTTATATTTTATTATTTTATTTTATTTATTGGGAGTGGGGAGAGGCAGAGTGAGGAGGAGAGAGGGAAAATCCCAACCATGCTCCACTTCCAGCACTGAGCCTCAATCTCACATCCCTGATATTGTGACCTGGGCTGAAATCAAGTCAGACACTTAACTGACTGTGCCACCCGTGTGCCCCAATGTCTATCCATAATTAAATGAACAGCCTAAAATTGTTTGTTTTGATTCCTGATAAATCAAAAGCATTGACCCTTGTATGTAAATAAAATTGCTTTTTTGAAGAAAAGAAAAAAAATAATTGGGAATGTGCTTAAAGATTTTTAAAGAAGCAAAATACAATTCATTGTGTAAAATATTCTTTTTTTGAATATGCACTTTTGACTTAGCCTTTTGTTTTAAAGTTCCATTTGTAGAGACATAACAACTTGTGCTCTTTCAAATGCTTACCCATGTGCATTGTTTACTGCCCAGGAAGAGCTCCTTGCTCAATATTTAGTTACGACTCATGACTTATTTATAGTACTTAGCAATCCATTTAACATGAATCCCTGGAATTTTGCCAGGACGGGGTCTGCCTTACAGCATCTGGCAAACACTATTATTTTTATTGAAATTAAACACAGAATAATGTATCCACAACTCCATGAATCAACAGTTTATCTCTGGATTATTAAGTTGCCAACAGTATGCACCATAGGGAATCATTCTAAATTATTTATTGTAAACTTAAGGGAGGGAAGGAACTGAAGCTATTTTCTTTTCTTTCTTTTCTTTTCTTTTTCTTTTCTTTTCTTTTCTTTTTTTTTTTTTCCTTTACCTGCCAGGAGAAAACAAGATCTTGAAAAATAAAACAGCTGTTGACAACACTTAACCTTTAGGCACGACAAGAAGTAATCATTTTCCACAGTGCATTTTCAATGTTAGTGTACATTCTCTGTTAAAATAAATAAGCCAATTGTAACCATTGATTTTTCTAAAAGAATCTATTCTGTAAGAAGACATGATTTCACTTTAATTTTTTTCTTCAATGCATTTATTTCTTTGTTGTCAAAAATGCAGTTTATTCTTAATGTTAAATGCTTTTTGAGTGAGCCTTGTGCACATGATACAAAACTACTTACACAGAAATAACTGACAGATATATGCAGTTACATCAAGAAGGCAAACAAAATATCTCCTAGTCTTTATTATTGGGAGATCTTCATATTTATATTCTATTATATGGTTTTTGAACCCCATAGCACTGAAATTGAAGAGTTATTTCATTTTATCCCTTGGTCCTTAAGACATATAATCTATCATATTAAACCTCAGTTTTATTACGTATAAATAGAGATAATCGTATTTATCTTTTAGGGCTGTTGCAGGAATTAAATTATACACACACACCTCTTCCCCAACACATAGAGTACTATTGTGTTTCTCACATGAAAGGTACTATAATAGAGGCTATTGATTTTAATATTATTATTAACTATTCCAACTAATTAATAAATCATATCTACCCAAGTATGAAAATATTAAAATATTCTGTTACTTATAATGTAAATTGGACATATAATATTAATATATGCTGCTGATTGTTAATAAGAGTAAATACATGACATTATCACCACAGATAGATTTGAAATTAAACTATATTCACTTCAATATTTATCCTAAATGTGAAAACTAAGTTGTCAGAAGACATTATATATATATATACATATATACATATATATATATGATGAAATATATATATATATATATCTCATGCATAATATGGCTTACTTCTTTTGTGCCTTTTGAAGATTTTGCTGGTTAATTATCATAGTGAAAGTTCTGAGATACCTTCCATATACAGACCAGAATAATCATTTTAGCAACTTCTTTTTAATTAGATGTGAATTTTTACCAATTGTACCGATGTGATGTTAAGTGCAAATATGTTGTGAAAAGCTTGGGAAATATTTTGCTTTCCTTTTTCTAGGAAATCCCCTACTGCCATGGAGCTATGTAAGTGGTCTTGTACCAACAAAAACCCATGCTGATAAGAGTTTCTACTACCATTTTGCCTTGTTATTTGTGAACTTCTAATTGGTTAAACCAATTGATGTTTTCTGCCATTTGGATCTGAAAGTACTACTAATTAACGCATTGTGTAAGGGTTACCTCACCATTCAATGATCCATGGAATCATAGATTTTTATAGCCATATAGGAACTTAAAGCTCACCAAGTCAAAAATTTAAGCTCTTTGTTCTGGTATATTGGAGAAATAATAAAAGTCAAGGTACTTGGTTGAGCTTAATCACGTCATTAGTATTGAACTAACAATTTTTTGTATGTTAAATTTCTGCAAAAGATGTCTTTGATTAATCCAGTAAAATCAGATCTCCTTCCTTATAATATGTTACACTAGGTGATTAATTTGCATATTGATAGGATAGCTATTTTATGTAGGTAATTTGGAAAGGATAGTCTAGCCAAAAAATACTGTTTATAAAACATAAATAACAAATTCAAATAATTCCTATATTATTCAGTATTTCTAGATATGACAATGAGATACATTAGTAATATAAATGTCATTAGATTTAATTGTCAGAGATGAAGTAACCAATCTCCAGAAACTAGAAATATGATTATACTCTGAGAGGAGTAATAACAAATGATGTGTAATGGATGAGATAAACAGTTCAAAAATTAATTCAGTTTTAATAATGGTTTGTAAATGCATGGATAACAAATTGGAAATATGCGAGTTCAGTCAAAATTATGGGTAAAATTTTAGGAAATAAAATTGAAGCAACTATGTAGTTGAAATAAGAGTAGACCTGAAGTTTTCTTTTCTTTTCTTTACTTTTCTTTTCTTTTCTTTTTTTTTTTTTATAAACGTATTACCTAGGAACAGTTTTAGATTTACAGAAAAATATGAAAGTTGTACTGAGAATTCCCCTATATCCTATACTGTTTCATTAGTATGCAACATTTTTTATAAAGAATGAACTGATATTGATATATCATTATTAACTAAAGTCCACAATTTATTCATCTCTCTTAGGTATTTATGAATATCATTTTTCTGTTCCATAATTCCATCCACATTAAATTTAGGCTCCTCTTGCCTGTGATGGTTTTAAGATTTACTTTGTTTTTGATGACCTTGACAGTTTTGAGGAGTCCTGGTTAGACATTTATGGAATGTCCCTCTATTGGGAGTGTGTGATGTTTTTCTCATAATGTGACTGAGCTATGCATTTTTGGGATGGAGACCACAGAAATTAAGTGATATTTTCACCACAAGAGGACATATATCCACATGACTTGTCACTGTTTATATGGACTTTTGTCACCTAGCTGATGTAGTGTTTGTTCAGTGTAAAGTCCCCACCCTCCTTTCCATACTGTACTCTTTGGAGTAAAGTCATTAGGTACAGTCCTCACTTAAGGAGTGGGGAGTTTTGTGTTTCACCTTCTTGAAAGCTATTTGCATGAATTATTTGAAATTCTGTGTAGGAGATTATCCCTTTTTCCTACATTTATTTGTATTCAATCATTTATTTTTATCTGTATAAATTAATGGGTATTTAATTCTTATTTGGGTTCTAAAGCAACATTACTGAATGCTGTTGACCAAATTGTTCTACCTTTGGCCGTTCAGAGCTCTCTCAGTTGGCCCCTGTGTCAAACATTTTTTTAAAGTACTTTCTTATTTTCTGGGTCTATAAGATGCTCCAGGCTATTTTTATATATTTCCTTCTCCGGTCCTAGACTCAGGTATTTCTCCAAAGAACTCTGATTCCTTTAATTGTAGAATGGTAATAGATACAAAGATCTGGATGCTAGATGTGTTCAATGTTGTTCGAGTAAGTGTTTTAGGTTCTCTCAGCTTACATATCAAATAAATATACCCACATATATTAACTTGTATACGTTCACATATTTTAAAATATTTCTATATATAAAAACCTGTTTTAAACATGAATTCATACTGATATCTCCAACTTTAATTCATTACCATATAAATCACTCTAACCTCCTCCCTTGCTTTTCTGTAACCTCCTACTTTAACAGTGAGGAACCTGGCTCTTATCATTTAACATTTACATAACTGTTCAAATTCAGTACACATGTATAGTGGAATTACAATGGGTAACCCATATCCTGACTGGAAACAACTTTATCAAATAGAGTACAGTGCTTATATAAAAATTATCATGCATTCAAATGCCTATTTTCAAAGTTACTGTCTATACATTTCTTTCCACTCTCTTCATTGAGGTTGTTTCATACACTTGTAATCATTCCTTCAATCTTCATTACTTTCCAGGATTCCTTAAACCCTTGAATAATTTTTTTTAAAAATGCCTATTCATTAAGGTCCTCTCTTTGTGCTGTAAAATTCTATGTCTCTTGTGAAATGCACAGTGTCATGTATCCAACCTTACAGTATCATAAAAAAGTTTTACTGGTCTAAAAAATTCCCTGTGCTTCACTTATTCAACATTTTCTTCTCTCTTCTGTCTCCTTATAACCACTGATCTTTTTTTTAGTCACTATAGTCCTGTCTTTTCCAGCATATTATATAATATGAATTATGAAGTATGGAGCCTGACTTAATCACTAAGATATAGGCATTTAAGATTTATCCATGGATTTTCATGATATCCCATTTCTGTCCATTGTTGAATAATATTCTAGTGTATGGATCTATCAGTTTATCAGTTTGCTTACTGAAGGACATCTTGGTTGATACCATCTTTTGACAATTATTAATAAAACTGCCATAAACATGTGCATGTAGGTTTTGATGTGGATTTTTAAATCAGTTGAATAAATATCTAGGAGTACAGGAGGTAAAAATATACTAAGACTATATTTAGTCTTTGGAAGATAATTCCCAATTGTCTACTAAAGTGTCTATATCATTTTTTATTTGCACTAGCAATGAATAAGAGTCTAGGAGTACAGGAGGTAAAAATATACTAAGACTATATTTAGTCTTTGGAAGATAATTCCCAATTGTCTACTAAAGTGTCTATATCATTTTTTATTTGCACTAGCAATGAATAAGAGTCTAGGAGTACAGGAGGTAAAAATATACTAAGACTATATTTAGTCTTTGGAAGATAATTCCCAATTGTCTACTAAAGTGTCTATATCATTTTTTATTTGCACTAGCAATGAATAAGAGTCTAGGAGTACAGGAGGTAAAAATATACTAAGACTATATTTAGTCTTTGGAAGATAATTCCCAATTGTCTACTAAAGTGTCTATATCATTTTTTATTTGCACTAGCAATGAATAAGAGTCTAGGAGTACAGGAGGTAAAAATATACTAAGACTATATTTAGTCTTTGGAAGATAATTCCCAATTGTCTACTAAAGTGTCTATATCATTTTTTATTTGCACTAGCAATGAATAAGAGTCTAGGAGTACAGGAGGTAAAAATATTAAGACTATATTTAGTCTTTGGAAGATAATTCCCAATTGTCTACTAAAGTGTCTATATCATTTTTTATTTGCACTAGCAATGAATAAGAGTCCTGTGGCATCATATCCTTTCCAGAAATTGGTATTGTCATTTTCTTTTGAATTTTAGCCATTGTAATAGTTGTATCATAGTATATTTTTGTTGTTTTAATTTGCAATTTTCTAATGGCAAATGATGCTGAGCATCTTTCAATATTATTTGCCATCTATATATCTTTTTTGCTGAAGTGTCTGTTCAGATTTTTTTTGCATCTATTAATCAGATTGTTTCTTTTCTTATAGTTGAGATTTAAGAATTCCTTGTATATTTTGGAAACAAGACCTTTATCGGTTATTTGTCTTGCAAATTTTCTAAACAGTCTCTTGCTTTAATAATATCCAATTTATTAATATTTTTCATACATTATGCCTTCGGTGTTGTATCTAAAAACTCTTAACCAAATCTCAGATCATATAGATTACATCTGTTATCTTCTAAAAGTTTTACAATTTTCTTTTTTACATTTAGATCTATGATTCATCATGAGTAACTTGAGTAACATGTTAAGTTACTCAACCAGCACTTGAAAAAAACTACTGTTTCTTCATTGAATTTCTTTGCTCCTCCAGGTGAAAAATGAATTTAATATTTGTGAGATCTATTTCTGGCTTTATAGTCTATTCCATTTATAAATGTGCCTTCTTTTGACTAACACCAACTGAGTAGATTATAGTTTTATAGTAATTTTATGGTAAGTCTTAAATTTGGGTCATGTGAGAGTTCTAACTTTGTTTTTCAGCACTATGTTAGCTTTTCTAAGTCTCTTGAATTTCCACATAAATTTTAGAATATATTTTTCTATATTTACAGTTTCTCCATATCTAAAATACAGCTTGCTGGATTTTTACTTGGATTGCTGTCAATCTATAAATCATGTGGGGAAGAACTGACATCTTAATATTCAGTCTTCCAATCCATGAACATAGAACTTCTTTTAATTTAGATATTTTTTCATTAATTTTATAGTCTTCTATATGTACGACCTGTGTATATTTTGTTAGTTATACACCCACATACTTATTTTATTTGGTGCTATCATAAATTGTATTCTTTTAATTTTAAATTTTAATTGTTCATTGCTGATATAAAGGGCAGAAATTAACTTTTGTATTTTAACTTTTCATTTTGTGGCCTTCCTCTATTCTTATTAATATAAGCATATTCTTGGATATTACTACATAGACCTCCAAAGAAATACACTTAATTTATTTCCCTGTCATGTCCTCTGTGAAGAAATAGGCTTAATTTATTTCCCAGTATTTATATCTTATTTTCTTCTTATCTGGTTGCATTGCCTTCTCGCAAGGACTTCTAGTACAATGTAGAAGAGTAAAAGAGGACCTATTTTCCCAATCGTCCCTTATTCTCAATTGTAGGGTGAAAGTGTCCAGTTTCCCACCATGAATACAATGTTAGCTGTAGGTTTTATGTAAATGTTCTTTTTAAGATTTATTTGTTTATTTTGAGAGAGAGAGCGAGCAGGGGGAAGGGCAGAGAGCGAGATAATCTCAAGCTGACTCCCCGCAAAGTGTGGAGCCTCTGACCCAGGGCTTGATCACACAACTCTGAGATCATGACCTGAGCTGAAATCAAGAATCTGAAGCTCAACCCAGCTGACCCACCCAGGCACCCCATGTGTAGATGTTCTTTATCAAGTTGAGAAAGTTCCCCTTTATTCTTAGTCTGAGCAATGTTGTTTTTACTTTATTTTCATGAATGAGTGTTGGATTTTGTCAACTGTTTTTTGCATAAAAATTGTATGATCGTGTTTTTCTTCCTCATCCTTTTTAAATTTCTGTACATTAAAGGCCCATGTTGTAAAGTTCTGCAGCTTTTGCCAAATTCAGAGGATCATCCATTCACTATTATAGCATCATATAGAATAGTTTCACTGCCCTTTTTAAAAAAATCTGTGATTTACTTATTCAAACTGTGGTGGATTACACTGGTTGATTTTTTTTAAAGATTTTATTTATTTATTTGACAGAGAGAGAAACAGCCAGCAAGAGAGAGGCAACACAAGCAGGGGCAGTGGGAGAGGAAGAAGCAGGCTACCAGCGAAGCAGGGAGCCTGATGCGGGGCTCAATCCCAGAACCCTGGGATTACGCCCTGGGCCAAAGGCAGATGCTAAACGACTGAGCCACCCAGGCACCCCTACACTGATTGATTTTTTGATGTTGAAACAGCACCAGCTTTACATAGTATATAAATACATAAACATATACATAATATCAGCTACGTTATTATTCTCAGTTCTAAGCTTTCTATTTGGTGCTTTTTCATTTTGGCTCACTCCTGAAATTTGCGATATTATTTTATTAAGTCACTTTGTCTGAGATGGTAGTTTATCTCAGAGTTTCTATCTGTTGATAATCTTTTCTCTTACAAAGAGTATTAGTTTTGGCTCTTCTATTATCTTACAAATCATATAAAACCCTGACTCTACCTTTAAAATAGACACAATATGAGGATTACTGTAAGCCAATAGAGTTATTCTGGGAGAAGACAATTTTTGCATTGAATATCAAAGAGCAAGTAGGATTTCAACAGAAGATAGGAGATAGATAAATGGTATTCATCTCAAGACAGAAAAAATAACATGCAAAAAATAATAGAAGTGGAACAAAAAGGACTGAAACAAAATTTATGGGTGCATATAGTTTAAAGAGGTTCTTAAGTATTGCAGTGAGATAAACCTGGGCCCAAATTCTGGCTCAGTAATTGCTTAGAATGTAACAGAGCATCTGACAAAACACCCCTAATCTTTCTTCCTATATGTAAATACAAGATAAAAAAATATTTATTTTAAAGGTTTTGCTTCCAATAGTTAAGAAGGATTACATAGCTTGAAACAAATAACATGGTACACAGTAAGCATTCAAATTATTCCTTCTTTTACTCTTCCTTCCATCAAATTCTGCCAAAAAAGCTTTATTATTACTTATTAAAAGAATTATTGCTTCCTTATTAATGGTGACATATTTTGCAAGGGCAGTACTAAGTAAAACTTTCTTACTTGTTTATCTGACAATTTTTTATAGAACAAATACAAGGTATATTTCTGACATATTATATATACTCCTTGGCACTTGTTAAGGACATAAAATAAAGTCACATCTCCATAATGGTAAATCTTAATGAAAGAAAATAAACTGAGGGCTGGGGAGTGGCTAGACAGATGTGATTTAAATTTTAGCTCTTTGGTGCATCACTTATTCACTGAAGCATTTGATATTTATTAAGTGCTTACAAAATGCCAGGCACTGTTTTTAGAAGGGGGGATAGAGGACTGAATAGACAAGTCAAAGTCTTGTTCTCTGAGTGTGATCTAATCTGATACTAAAAAAGAATTTAGCATTCTCAGTGATAGAGAAGTTTCCTATGCCATAGTTACTAAATAAGGACAGGATGTTTTCAGATATATGTAAAAATTCCAACTGAATTGTTTTAAATGATAAATGATTAATTTAGCAGCTCAACAATGCCTTTCTATGCTGTCACTCTCACTTAGTTTTGTCCTTAGGCTAGTTGTAATGTGTGTGCAGCCATTCTGAAAATATCAGAGAGACAGGACAACTTCTCTTTTGAGGCACTTTCACCTGCAATGTCTGTCTTGGTGTGCACATCAGCCTCAAGAACCACATATGACAGAATTCATAGTCCACATACTATGATAAAGAGAGGAAGTCAGGACCAGAATTCAAGTCTCCCTATGCACAGTCCTGAATACATTCCTCAGATCTCACAGCCACCCTGTTTTATGCTCTGGTTCTTAGTTAAAAATATGTGACTTTTATCAAAAATTGTGTCAACCTTTGTGGGTGTACTCGACAGGAAATTTCATCAAAAATTGTGTTAAAATTTGTGAGGGTTCTCCACAGGAAAATACTTTTCTGATCTACCTTCCATCACTTCTGCATCTTTGATCTCTGTTATTGTTTCTGAAACCCATTTCACATTCTGAACTTCTGACTATTTATAGTGCTGCAGACCACAGCGTAGAATCATATTATATTTATGTTTCATATCTGAAATAAACATATGTAAAAAAAATCTTGAATTGTGAAATGTTCAAACTCTGATATACTGACCAGCTATTCCTTTAGCTGCATGTAGTAACAATAACTGCTATAGTAGTTGAGACAACTGAGAGTTTTATCTCATGTAAAAGAAGCCTCAATATGCAGTCCAGAATTAATAGAGTGGTTCAACAATGTTAGCAAGAAACAACAATCCTTCATCTTCCTGCTTGGCCAACATGCAACATGGTTCCACCTCAAGGAAGAAAGAGGACCACTGCATTTCTAGGCATTTTACTGTCACTTCAGAATGGAAGAGGCAATGAGCTGGTAAAGGGAAGCTCTCAGTAAGGACTTATACTTCTATCTCATTGGCCAGAAATATGTCACATATATACTGTTAGCTGCAACAGAAGCTCAACTATTAATTATGTTCAAACTTTGATCTTAAGTAGAGAAAGATAAGAAAGAATGAGATTGGAATTACATGAATGGCAATTATAATGAATTATAATGGACATCTACTACACTGAATGAACTAACAAATGTAGGCAAATGGTTGGGACACTTACTACAAACAATATATCTCAGAACCCTCTGGGATCCTAAAATCATATCCTGGAGATAAAAAAATGCACATGTCTTGACAATTTACAATAATGAATTTGTCTGGTAGTTATTGAACAGATATTACCTCCTAGACATCATTTTAAGTTTGCTACTTGTGTCAACTAATTTAATGTTCTTGTAATTTATGAGACTAGTACTATTATTAGGTCCATTTGACAGATGAGAAAATTAAGGCAAGAGGAGTTAGGTTACTTCCCATCCTAATTATTCACACAGATGACTATTTTTATATTGGCAGTAAGGAGTGATGTAGCACACATACTGCATACAAGTGGCACTGATAAAATAAATTCAAAAGAATACATAAGATACCAGAGGATATCAACTGGACGATATACACTAAATGTGGCTGATGAGTCTACTGTCATCCAGAACAAAAAGGAACCATTTATGTTATTTGCTTCTTAATATAGCATCATTTCATATAGATGTTAGAAAAAGTGATCTATCACAACATGATATCAGTTCTACAATCTCATCTTTGGTCAGCATTTTGTCAAGATATAATAAATGACAGTAACATAAAATCATATATTACTAACACTGGGTAGCTAATTATTTTTAATTCTTTGGTGATTATTATTGTTTCACTTAGTGACAAAGACTGAAGAACTTTACTGACAAAAGATAGAAAATGATTATTTCCCTTCTAAATGTTTCAGCTTATAGGTTATATCATTAAACAATCAAAATCTAAATTGCAATCTGAATCTTAAAGGTAAATACCATTAAAAAAATGTTCCAAAATTCGAATTGGGTTTATAAACTCATTGTTAATCTTGTAGTATAACAATGACTGTATAAAATTTAATGTTTTGCATTTCATTAACATTTTCAGTTTAGGTTATACAACCATGCTATATTTTTATTATCCTGCAAAAATCTCTCACACAGAAAAACTGCCTGTGGTTTTCCCTCTAAGTGGTTACCAACTTTGCTTGTGATTAAATGACAAACATTCTGAGTCATGGCATCAAGGTTATCTTTAGAGTGACAACTGCCATTATAAAAATGATAGGGCTCGTTGTCCCTCTTGTAACCAAGTAAGTGGTAGATGCCTTCTCCCACTCTTTACATTCTGCTAACAGAGGGAGGGTGTAAGCTTCCCACACAGCCAGACTATGTAGGTCATGGTTTTGGGGCAGTCTGCTCTCTTTCCACTTCCCCAACCACTTGACGGATCCCAAGAGCCATGATACCTACCCAGAACAATAAGAATACAATGAATACATAAGAAGTGCTGTGTCACTATGTCATGGATAGCTGTGTACTATTTCAAGAATCTTCCCATCACATAGGTTCTTTTTTTGTTTGTTTACTTTTTGGATTTAGTTTTTCTTTTTCTTTTTCAAGCTGTTGCCTCCCAGGTCTGTTCTGAGCATAAGAAAAAAATTCCTTTAGTGACATGCATTAATACTTTAGTCATTGTTGCTGTTTTTTTTAATCTTACAATGACTCTAAGCTGCCTCTAGCATCAAATTAAATGTATTACTATGGATTTAAAGGGTAGATGTTTACAATAATTCTCCCCAAACATACTGCATTTAATGTTCATTCATTAAAATTCTTAACCATTTTCTGAAACCTTACTAAATTACTTCTAATCTGTAATACTCCACTCTTCTAATCATTCCAGTGAACATTGTACCATCCATTTAACCTGATAGCATTGTGGGTTTTTTTTTTTTTTTTGCTGATTCATGTCATTATTGAATTAAAATTATCTTCTAAAAACAGTCTTTAATAAGACTTAATAATTATTGCCTATAAACCCAAGTAAACTTTGTAATACAGGCTTATTATCAGGAGGGATAAAACTTTCAAATACCAGATCTTATAATTTGTCTTTATTTCTCTTTTTCTTCCTCAAGATTTTATCAGGAAACTAGCTCCGTGTTCTTGCCTTAGGAAAGTCAGGAAGCACTGCACACACACAAAAATAGTTCTTAATAAAACACTTCTATTTATAGACTTTATTTCCAAAATCCTAATTCATTTGGGAGGGAAGTAGAAGTAGAGGTAGGGGAGAGAAAAAGGAAAAGTGGAGGGACATAACTAGTAAATGCAAATACCCTAATATTCATAGCAAACCATATGTGTTTCTTGCTTTACTCTCATCACTAATTCAAGTTAGGGCTTCATCTTCAGGTGCCCTGCTACCCCCAAGGTTTTGTAGTAAGTGCTCACAGGGAATCAGTCCTCACTTGCTCTCCATAAGCATCACCTAACACACCTCTTTTGCTGCCTTGATTATAATCCAGCCTTCTGAATCTGACTGTGATCACACTTTTAAAAGTCTGCTCTTTTCAAGGGTAACATATGCCAGAACACTGTGGTGCAAAATTTAAAGCATCGAAAAAAATCAATGAGACTAGAGTTTTATATCCAATCAAAGTTTTGTCTAAGTGTACTCTAATAAAATAAAATTCTCTAGATTATGACAAGTATATTAAAAAATTATTGAAGTTACAACTTGCGTCAAGTTCACGAATTTCTAATGTTCAGGTGTTTCCCTTAATAACCCAGCAGTTCTCAATAGTTTTAGTGCTTCTAATTCCCTGTAGAATATCATTGCTTCACCTTGGCCACTGGCTTCTACTTTCTTTCTTCAAGGCCCATCTCACATGTCACTGCATTCTGGGAGTTTGGTCTAATCACCTTGTCTCTTCCTTTGTGTTTCCAAAGTGGTACTTTCTTCTAACTTGAATTATAAATTTGCCTACACATACAGACTTTTGTATGATTTTATGCTTTTATGAATAAGAATTTTTTTCTCCCCCCCGACCCTATGATAGAAAGCTAGTAGAGTATCTTACATTTAGCGATTGAGCAAAAAAAAAATTTGCTCAATTGTTGAATGAGTGTAAACAGTATTTTTATACTGCATATATTTTGACTTCATTATCTTCCTGGGTTTTCTCCTCTCTAACTATTCTCTCCTTTTATTTTTATGCCATAGATGCAGAAAAGAAAACAAACAATCTAATTATGACCAATAACTGTACCAACTATGCCAGTAAAGTCTTAAAATAGATTTAATAATCAATTACATAACTAAAATATTCAGAATTATTTTTTAGAAACTTCTCAAAAGCCTCTATCTACTACTTTATACTGAATAGTTTTTCCTAACACCGAGAGATAAGATGCTGAATAAATTCTTTTTTTAAACTTTTTACTTAAATTCTAGGTAGTTAACATACAGTGCAATATTAGTTTCAGGTGTACAATACAGTGACTCAACACTTCCATACATCACCATATGCTCATCACAACAAGTGCACTTTTTATTTATTTTTTTATTTTTTATTTTTTTAAAGATTTTATTTATTTATTCGACAGAGATAGAGACAGCCAGTGACAGAGGGAACACAAGCAGGGGGAGTGGGAGAGGAAGAAGCAGACTCACAGCAGAGGAGCCTGATGTGGGGCTCCAACCCATAACGCCGGGATCACGCCCTGAGCTGAAGGCAGGCGCTCAACCGCTGTGCCACCCCCGCGTCCCACAAGTGCACTTTAGAATCCGTATCACCTATTTAACCCATCTCCCACCCACCTCCCCTCTGGCAACCATCACTTTGTCTTCTATAATTAAAAGTATGTTTCTTGGTTTGCCTCTCTTTTTTTTCCCTTTGCTCATTTGCTCTGTTTCTGAAATTCCACATATGAGTGAATTCATATGGTATTTGTCTTTCTCAGACTTATTTTGCTTAGCGTAGTACTCTGTAGTTCCATCCATATTGTTGCAAATGGCAAGATTTCATTCTTTTTTTGTGGCTAATTTTCCATAGCATATCACATTCATTATTCTATACTTGCATTTTGTTAAATGGCTATGATTAAAAGTATGCAGTTTATGAGAGTATCAAAAGTTTCAGTTTACTGGAGTATCATTTTTTGAATAAGTATTTTATTTTGCTACATTATTGATTTAATCACATTTCTGTGGGTTTGAATATTGAATATTTAAAGCATTTGTACTGAATGAGGTATTCTGACCCCAATCCACTTATTAGTATTCTGGATACTGTATGATTATTCACAAAATATATTTGTCTATTTGTACTAATAACTTATGTAAATTAAATAGATGACTAAAGTAAGTGCTTAAATATTTAATATAAGTATTTAATAGAAGTAAACACACATATGTATTTAAATATATTTTATAAATTTTTTATTTTATAGCATTTAATACCACATTAAGGTCTACAGAAATGAGGTGGGTATTTTTTGCTACTTAATTCTATAGTTGTTTTCAGAGCTCAACAAATATCTTTCAATGTCTTTGAAAGTTTTTAATGTAAGAACAATGATTAATTCAAGTGAAATACTGAAGTAATTTTCCTTTCATAGTTGCTAACTAGGTCATTAGGCTATTCCTATAGTTTCAAAATGCCTTCATGCTTAATTCTTTATGCTTTATTACAATAAACCTGAAATACAGACATTATTATCCAATTGGTACAGATGAGGAAATGAGGCTTAGATGAGTGAATAAACGTTTCTAACTTCATTCAGTTAATAGTCTCCAAATGTAGAACTGACCTAAGAATTTCTCCAAAACCATTCATTTTCTGAAACATCAGAGCCATCTGTTGATGAGGGTTTCAACTGGTAGCTAGCTGCCACCAAAGCCTCCAGTCTCTGTGGCCCTTTTTCTTTTGCCTGGACAAAAGATTTATCAGGAGTGTTCTGATCATCTGACGGTGATTTACCTCTCATCTAAAGGGGAACACATCTTCAAATAATACCTTTGTGAAATAGATTTTTTTCTCTTCTTTTCCTTTAGCTCTTAGTCATTAAAGATAGAATTACAAATTCTGAAAACATAAATTTGTCTGTAATTTGTGTTGGCAGCAAAACCTGACCTGATCTGACATGAGGCTATGTAGATTCCTTATTTATTTCACTAGAGTGAACGTTCAATATATTTCTCTAAAGAAAAACTGTTCTATTTGATTACAGGGGACTGCCACAGGCCCTACTAAGGTATGATGTGACATTTGGTATATGTTTGCTTTTACATATCTAAAATCAAAATTATTTGGAATTCTGAACATACGTGGTCCTCAGGGCTTTGGATAAGGAATTATGCAGGTATATCTAAAATATATTGAGTACTTTTTTTGTGCCAGACTGGAAATATAATGGGATAGGTAGAATTCCAGTGTACTAATAGAAAAAAATTATAAAATTTAATTTAATTCAGTTTAACTAAAAAAAATATTTGCAGGTTGTGAAAACTGCCAGAGAGAGAGAGAGAAAATAGATACTTTAGGGATGTCAGGGAAGGCCTCACAGCAAACGAGAACTACTTATATTACAGCAATAGAACATATTTTCTCTCTTCAACTTCTTTAACCAGTAACAAAACTGATTACAAATTTGGTGAGTGATGAATGAAAAAAAAATGTGTACAGTATAATTGCAAAGTGATCACCTATCAATTTTGTCTTCCATGGTAAGCATCCCATCAAAAGTATATTCATAATGGTCATTCAGACCTACTTATACTGATGTTACAGAGTCACAAATATTCATCAGTGTATAAAAATGTATAAGCTGAACTTTTAAGGTAATTTCTGAGTTCAATAAAGCTCATTAAAACTAGCAGTTATTTAAATATAAAGAGTAATCGTTATTAGGTGTAGATAAATAGACAGGGTCTATTATGTAATAGGATAATGCCATTTCAAGGCCAAAAGACATTCCTATTTATTACTGCAGGGTCCAATATAAGAATCATTATTCAGATCATTGCATCTATTTACAACAATTGGAATGCTTTTCCATCTGATTAGCCCAATGGGTTCGATTAAGATGTTATTAACTGTAGTCATAGGTTTGGTCTCAGATTAATGTGGAAGCCTGCATTGTGATCTCCCATAAAAAATTACTGCAATGCAAGAGGCTGCTAGTAGAACGAGGCAAACCTGATAAATATCTCAATACAAGTCTATTACATTTTCATAAAAAAACAAATGTTTTTCTGCTAGTTGTACACAAGGTTGTTATTTTGCTTTCATAATTCTGAATATTTCAAGATAAAGTAAGGAAATAAAGCTCCATCTCAGATTACTAGATAATCCAATTATTTTCATTTTATATACACACACATACATGCACGCACACACACAGATAGAATAACTGAACCTCAATTACTTTAGCTCTAGAGCTTAACATTCACTATATGAACTTCAGAGTTTTTGTTTGTTTGCTTGTTTTCCTTACATAATGCATTTATAATGATAGTCAATTAACTGCAATACATAAAAAATAACTTAGATTTACTTAATACTTGTCATACATTTTTCTAAGTATTTGAATTGTATTAATTATTAAAACCTCATACTATCTCTATGAAGTACATCCTCATAAGCTTGTTTCAACATTAGCTCTGTTTTATGGATGAGAAGTGAAGAAACTGATATACAAAGAGATTTTAAGCAACTTGCCCCAGGTCACATCACATGTAAAATGTGGAGCTGTGATTGAATCCAGGTAATCTAGTCATAGACTTGCAGTTTTAATTATGATGGTATGTATGCACAGGAAATTTCAGCCTCTGATTCTTATTAGAAGTACAGACATCAGATATTCCCTTGTGTGTTAAAACAGAGAAAACTGATTGAATTGCATATAACAAATTAGTGGATTTGCTTAGGTCATCTAATTTTTAATGTCGTGAGGAATTATTTTCCTGGCGTGCCATTCAAACGTAATAGTGAATCTTTCAGTTGCCTTTCCAGCATTCTTTAGCCCTCTCCATTTTATAGAAGCCATCCATTTGGATAGATTAACCTGTTCCAAAGAGGGGAGCTCTGGTTGATCTAAATTTATCAAGGTACTATCTTCTCTATTATTATACATAGAGTTTTGGTCTAAAGCTTTCAACATCACAGCATATCTCTTCCTCTGACATCATATGGTACTGTTTTTTTTTTTTTAAATCAACTTACAGCAGTGTTTGCCTAGAAAATATCAAAACTGACTGTTGCATGTCATCACAACCAGGTTTAACAGCTGGTACATAAACTTTGAGTGATCCTCTGAAGTGACAGATCCATGTGGACTTATGGACTTGATCTCCTTTCTCTCCCTAGATATGAATGAGGAGTTATTTTCCACAGATTGCAGCTGGTGGCCATCTAGAACCTTGAGGGAAAGAACCTTTAGAATAATATGGTTGCCAGACCAGTGACAGAATGTAGACTTAGATGACTGAGCCTAAGGCCCAACGAGCCCTGCCTCAATCCTACCTCTGGATTTTCTGCCTATAAACCATAACATTCTTACTGTAAAAACCATTAGAGTTACCAGAAATAGCATCATAACTGATCTAGATGTCAATTAATCTGATTAATTTGAAGGGCTTCATATTATTTTAGCCAGATTGAAATTTAGTATTTTTTTTTTTAGATAAACAATGTCTCTTCTTCAGTAATAACAAATTTTAAATCAGGTCATTTAAATTTTGAAAGGTCATTTAAGCTACTTTTATTTTCTTTAGAATATAAAACTTAAGAACAGACATAACTTTGCATATGATAAAAGGATAAAATTAATCGTAATATTCAATTTAAAGCTTGCAGACAAATTTGTCCTCTTCTTGAAATTCATCTGTCTAGAGGAGGTGAACAGTGATAGTTCATACAAAAGTGCCAAATGTGCTGATAATAGTTCTGAAATAAGCAGAATAATAAAAAGTATCTCATGTAAAAACAAACCAGAGGGGCGCCTGGGTGGCGCAGTCGTTAAGCGTCTGCCTTCAGCTCAGGGCGTGGGCATTGTGGGATCAAGCCCCACATCAGGCTCCTCCGCTAGGAGCCTGCTTCTTCCTCTCACACTCCCCCTGATGTGTTCCCTCTCTCACTGGCTGTCTCTCTGTCAAATAAATAAATAAAATCTTTAAAAAAAAACAGAAATCCACATTCCAAAGCTATTTATGAATAGGTCTATAACATAAATCATAATAATATTATAATAATACTATAATTTTCCTTCATTAAATGGAATAATCCAGACTTATTGATCCTTAAATGCTAATCAATATGACTAGTATTTGAGCATCATATTTGTATCCTAAAATTGCATATTTTAAAAATTAACTTTTTAGTTTTAAATCTCCCTAACACCTTGTTTTGCATACTATCTATTTTCTGCACACCCAGAAATACTAAGAGATGGAGAAAGAGTAATATGCTGGAAAATACTTTAATAAGAAGCATTAAGGGCTCGAGTCCTGCAATTGTTCTGTTGATCATTAGTTTTATGGCATTGACAAAGAGATGTAATGTCTACAATTTCCTCTGCTATAAATTAGTGCTATAACAAAATCTTCCCTATTCATGGTTTAGTGTTACCATGGTCAAATGACAGCATCAGTTAAGTGCGTGGTAAGTTATAAAATGTTAAGCACAGATAAGGTGGAGTTTAATCAACTGGTGGCTTCAAAAATTGCACCCCCTCACTTATTATCAAGTGCTTAGCTGACTCCATAAATAAAATTAATTTTAAATGCATTTGGTGGCATTAGGCAATATGTGATGTCATTTTGATTGTATATTATTTATTCTTTCTTTCCAACTAAAATCAAGTGTTGCCTTTCCTTTTTTTTAATCTTCTCCAAGCATTTCATTTAGGTCATTTGGGAAAACAAAGCATATCAATTCACATCTCTTACAGACAAATAACTCCATACTCCACTTATTTTGCTGTAAGCAATCAAGTCAATGACTAGATGCTCTAGACATAATCAGCATTGCGTGATGGGTATACTTGAGCTGATCAGAGGAAATTAAATAATTATGTTGCTTAAAGTCTTTCATTTGTCCATCTTACAAAGTTCTATGGGTTACATTTGAGCCAATCAACTTCACCTTTAAATCTTAATCAGTAAAGAAGAAGGAGAAGAAGAGGAGGAGGAGGAGTTGGGGGAGGGGGGAGAGGAAGTGCTTGATAGCAAAATACAACAAAGCAGTGTGATTTCAGGAATCGGCAGAATAGCAATATTTCTATCTTAAAAACAGTACTTAAGGAGAGACTATATCAGTGTCTTTTGAATGCATCCACATAACATTTCTATCCAGTATCAATGAATGGTTTCTAAATTTTGCTTGCAATAATAAATGATGTATCGATTTGACTGAAGTAAAGTTATATAATTGCTCTAACAAACCAATATTACATATTTTCTTTTCTGTGTGGCTACTACGGTAGTAAAATGAGCCAAAGTGAACACAAAAAGTTCCGTTTATCCTGGGTTTTGCTTCAGACAATAGATACTGATTTTCTAACATCCTATTGTCTAATGGAAAATATTAGCTTCCTATTTAGCTTAGTTGTGAAGGTTTATTTTCCTTTGATTGTCTAAGAACTCAACTTCAAAAATGGACATCAGTCAAGAAATTCTGTAAAATATATGGCAGATCACAAATCTCACTATATTTTGACATAAGGCAACATAATCTATTTCCTTTCCTCCTTTCCCCTCCTCCCTCCCTCCATCTCTCTCTCTCTCTGCCTTCCCTCCCTCCCTCCATCTCTCTCTCCTCCTCCCTTCTCCTCTCCCCTCCTCTCCTTTCCTTTCCTTCCTCCTGTTTTAATTCTAATGTTTTTTTTTTTAAAGATTTTATTTATTTATTTATTTGACAGAGATAGAGACAGCCAGCGAGGGAGGGAACACAAGCAGGGGGAGAGGGAGAGGAATAAGCAGGCTCATAGCAGAGGGGCCTGATGTGGGGCTCGATCCCACAACACCAGGATCACGCCCTGAGCTGAAGGCAGACGCTTAACCGCTGTGCCACCCAGGCGCCCCTAATTCTAATGTTTATCTTTAAGCCTGGCTTCAGGAGTCACCCAGGATCAGCAGACTTTAGTGGTTAGCCAATTATTAGGTAGACATTTTGCTTAAACACCTTGAACAAGGAAGTTTTCATAATTCATTAATAAATATGAGTGTGGTTTAGGGGATTGAGCCAAATTCCAGGTAATTTTCAAGGCTTCTCTAGCTTTTATTTTCTGTGTTTGCTGGCCTCATTTTTATGTAGATACAAGTAAGACCCTCTCAGGTCTCTCTTGAACATGTTTGCAGCTTTGCACATGTAGCCTCTCAGACCACCAGTTCTAAGTGGATTTTATAAAGGCTTGCTTTGGCTATCTTTTTTTTTTTTTTTTTTTTTGAGATCATCTTTTTAAAATTCTTTTGTGATCTGCTCTTGTGTTGTGTACCCAAATATTGAGTGTCAGGCTATCTGCACTGTTGGCCTTCTCTGATTGTTTGCCACTGATAGTGCTATTGTTTGTGACAACACCTGGACATGAACTTTCTATGCTCTACTACAAATAACACCAGCTTCCTCTAGAATGACTTACTCTGGTAGAACTTCTATACCACAAGGCTAGGGATGTATGGGGGTATGAGAATAGGCCTGGATCAAAATACAGTACATTTCCACTGTTCTTACCAAAATTCAGTAAACTTTCTTGAATAAATACTTCTCAATTTGTTGCATGGTTTTAGTTATTTTCCAAAGTCCTTGAATGATTGCTTTTAGTCAAACTTGTCCAGCTTTATTACTGATCTTATGTGAAGGACTTGCTGAGCTCCTCACCAGCTTTTCTGGAAGTTTTGCCCACACTCTTGGTTTTATCTTAAGCTGATTTATAAATTTTTGAAAGGAAAATCTAACATACTTTATTTAATTCTTAAAATTTTGGCTTTAATTTTTGCTCTGTTGTTATATGTTCTCTTTTCCTTATATACACAATTTTTTTTTACTTTTTTTTATCTGAGTTCCAATGGAAAGCAAATACTTGCGTGTTTTTTTTCCATTTACTTGTGGCATCTGCAACCTTACAATATATTCTTATATTTATATTCCCGTAGTTATTAAGAAAACACGATATCATTGGCTGCCTTTTGTATATTAAAATTTCAATAGTTTATCTCATCAATTTATAAATATTTATAAGTGATATATTATTATTTTATTAGCAAGGCTATTAAATGTTGCCCAAATTTATAGTCATAATGTGAATTTGAAAAAAAACTAATACTGGAGCATGGTACATGTTTCATAATTGAGAAGATACTTATTACAAATTAATTTCTTCAAATCAAAGTATACGTCCTTGTGAAATCCAATTAAGAGTAGATATTTGAAACCACTCTTTGTCTATTTAGCCTTTCTATATTTGGCCTCTGTGTAGTAATACAGATATTATATTGTTCTCCCTACTGAGTGCATTTTCAAGATTCTGCCATTTCTTTTGAGATTTCTGTCACTTCCTCTCAAAAGTGAATTTTGTGACTGCCACATAACATACTCAGGGGTGGTATTCAAAATATTCAACAATTATTTTTTTTAAGATTTATTTATTTATTTGAGAGAGAGAGAGCATGGTGGGGAGGAGCAAAGGGAGAGGGAAACAGAATCTTAGCAGACTCCCCACTTAGTGCAGTCTGATGTGGGGCTGGATCTCACGACCCTGAGATTTCAACCTTAGCCTAAAACAAGAGTTGGATGATTAACTGACTGTGTCACTCAGGTGCCCCTCAACAATTATTTCTAAATATTAGCCCTTTTTTTAAAAGAAAAATTTTATTTATTTATTTTAGAGAGAGAGAAAGAGTGCATGGGTGTGAGAAGGGGGAGGGGAAGAGGGAGAGAGAATCCCAAGCAGACACAAGGCTTGACTTGAGCTGAATCCAATTCCTTCTAACTTTATTTGTATTTTATCATAGCATTTTCTTTATCATTGTTACATGAAAAATGAGATGTTTCATCAATATGAGGAGGAGATCATGGAATTCTTGGTGTGGGGGCACAAAGAGAAGGTATATCTGTCTTATCTTTCTTTTCTTTCTTTCTTTCTCTCTCTCTCTTTTTTTTTAAGTTTCTAGTAAAAAATACACTCATTTACTTATTTCATAAAATTTACTACCTCTCAAGAAACAGGTACTGTGTTAGAGATGGATCTAACTGTACTAAATCTTTTCTTTTTTATAATTTATATTCTATTTTCAGAATTTATTTTTTTCTGAAATACAGACATACATATAGACCAAATATTTATTAAAGAGAGGCAGAGTGTGATAGGGTTAACATGTTTTGTAGAAGTAAAATTCATCAAATGGAAAAGAAAAGTTGAGTAACAAATTCCAACATATTGCTTGACTAAATAAATAAGTTATGGGTTTAGAAATTGCATTTACAATGCATTTTGGTATACAAATCAATCATGATTATAAGGCATGTCTTTTACTTTATGTAACAAAAGTATGCTGGAATTATGATTATTAATTCCATATTACAGACAAGAAATGGAAGATGAGAAAGACTTAGTTTACTTGCCTGGAGATACAGAAATGAAATAACATCAGATAATCTTCTGAAAAAATAATAAAGTGCTCTTAATACAAAAATAATATCCTTTTGTTGAACTCTTTGTATTTCTAATTTTCACACTTGATTTGAAATAATTTGAACCTTCTACTCTACTTCATGCCAAGGCACCTAATATATTAAAGTCTGTAATTATAAACTAAATGTATGAATTGAAACAAAAATTACTAAAGTCAATTATGACCAGCAGTAAAAAGGGAATATTTAGACAAAACATAATTATTAAGAATAGAAAATTTTAACCTCAATTTTCTACTTCCTTTTTACACATAGAAATAGCCAGAGCCTAAATTACTTTGCTAAAAATGTTAATTTGAATTTGACTAAAAGTTTTTTTAAAGTATAAATTATTGCTGGATTTAAAAATTATTATATGAAAATAAGTATTAAATATAAATAATTTATAATAAATTATTATACGAGAAATAAATTATTGTATGAGAAATAATTTAAAAATTATTTTATGAGAAGTAAAGAACAAATTATTATATGAGAAATAAATAAATAAAAATTCCATTTTGGGTATGTGGCAGTATGGAGGTGGGAAAAAAAAGTATATTTAAACTCATATCCCTTATCTTAGCCAGAAAGCAAATTTAAGTTGCAATGAAATAAATTTTAATTTAATTTAAGAAATATTGCTGTATTAATTTGTAAATATTACAAATTGTAATTTTGTAAATAAACATTTTGTAAATAAATAATAAATAAGTAAATATGTTCCTATATCTTTGATACTTTTATGGGAATATTTCAAAATGCATCACACTTTATTGTAATTGACTTTTACCAAACATCTCCCTACCATTATTAAAAACACCATTGACTGCATCATATCATAAAAGAGAGCTATCACCCTGCACTTATGTCCAGGATTTTTCATGTAGAGGCTAAATGTGCTCCTTGTATTTCTGCTTGCCCAGTTCTTCTGCCTTCTCACAGTTTTTTTTGCTATTTGTCAATTTTTCTGTTGTGTCTCTAGGTACATTCTCAGTCTATTGGTTCCATTTGAAATGTGCTGCTAACAAAATGGGCACACAAACCCCAACCAAAAGGGCTCTAAATAAGTTTGAATTGCTAAGAATTATGACAAAGAGAAATTTTTCTGGAAGCTATATTCTTGTCTTTTTTACTTACTTCTTGTTTCCCATGTATGCTTTAAATTTTGAGGTTCCTGACAACTTGACTACTAGGAAAGTGATATTGTATAAATTTTATGATTCCATTTGTACTAACCAATCATATAGTTCTTAAAAAGATTTTCTTTGAATTCAAAATCTCAACTTGAGAACGCAATAAGAATTTCCCTGTAAAGCACCCCCAAAACATCTTAAACACACAAATATGGGGACCTGATAAATAAATCAAAGAGGAATTTTCTAGGTACCAAAAAAGTAGATGGCATCTATTAATGAAGACAGTAGTAGTGAGACCAGAGAGATGAGCAATGTTAGGCAACAGAGGACACCTTAGGCTGCTTGCTTCAAATGGAATAATTCCAAAGGGTCATCCCAGCTCCAGAGGTTCACACTGATCTGGCTGAGCCTTCTTCTGTAATTGCAAAGCTGTTCAAACTACACATCTTTAAAATATTGAAAGGAAAATAAAGACTGTCAACCCAGAATTCTATATGCAGTTTGTGTGTTTTCCAAAAATGAAAGTGAAAAAGAGAGAACCTTCAAATTTTCTCTACTTACTTTTCTGACAGGCCACAGAACTCTGCATATGCAGAAAAATCTCAAAAAGACCCAACTACAGACAGAAGACCTGAACTAAGAAGGTGCTGCACGTGGCATGCTAGACAGTGAGCAAAGGCAAATAGACTTTGGTGCAGAGTACACACTTACTTGAAAGAGGTGAGACAGGGAACTATAAATAAGTCCCTGAGTCCACAACTTTCAGCCTATGGTTAAGTGAAGATTGCATGGCATGCACCATGACCTGAGCATGAAGGTGGGAAAACTTACAAATATCCTGGTCTGGGGAATCAGAAAACTATAGCCAGTACACCATGGATGCTGAAGAAAACGGGCGTGCCCTGGAAGGGTAGGAGCTGGAAAATGAATCCTTCCTATCTGTTTTCCAGTATCTTGACAGATTCCCAAACCATGAATATGCAGATTAGACTCAAGGTTAACTCCACTAAAACAGAAAAAGATATGAACTGAGGCAGAGTTGCTGCCCCATAACAGTTTCTGGTTCGAATCTCACCACGGAAATTATCTGTTAAAACAAATCAAATAACACTCACTAAATGAACATAACAGGATTCAGAATCTCCACAATTTGACATTGTATGTCTACAATATAATCCAAAAGTATCAAAAATACAGATGGAATATAGTAAATGACACCAGACTAATAATGTTAAATGAACCAAGTAGTAGCCTCAAATCAACGGCTTTGCTAAATTTAGTCTTTTACTAAGATAGATCAACACAGTTTTAATACTTGAGATGTGCAGTTTTGCTTTGTTTTGTTAATTCTGATCAGGAAAGAAGATCAGGGCAGTTCACATTCACTATATTTACAGAGCTATGTTAACATTCATGCTTTCACATTCCAGCCCTAAGTCCCATGAATCCAGCCTGATCTTCCTAAATACTTCACAGCATATTCAGGTGATCCATTACACTGAACATATAATGCTAAGCTGGAGCAGCAAGCTCTCCTCATGACCTAGTTAGACACATGCATATAAGACAGTAAGAAACCCTACAAATCTAAAGTTCAACAGCATAACACTGAAATCCGGATAAGGTTAAAGTAAAGGACAGCACTAAAAAATGTGGCACAGAACCCACACACTTTTTTCTTTCTTCTTTCTTTCTTTCTTTCTTTCTTTCTCTTTCTTTCTTTCTTTCTCTTTCTTTTCTTCTTCTTCTTCTTCTTTCTTTTCCTTCCTTCCTTCCTTCCTTCCTTCCTTCCTTCTTTCTTTCTTTTTTTCTTTCTTTCTTTTAGGAGAAAATATGTATTTGGGAATATTTCTCTGATCCATTGTTGCTAGATCAAGAGGGAAGAAAATAAGAGAAGACTCTGCCACAGGTCCAGGAATTGGTTAAGCTGCCCTGTCACAGGCTCTATGAGCTATTAAATTCAGTGGTGTTAGAGACATCCATTGAACTAAATGTAGTGTGTACCCAGGAAGCCATAAAGGAGAGTTCAGGGTTCTGGAGGAATGGCGTGTTTTCTGGATGAAAATTACTCACCATTTGAAAGGCAGCTCCTGGCATGATACTCAACACCTAGTAGAGACTAAATGCCTGACCATGGGAGATAAGTGACTGTGTAATTAGAATTTTCCATCAGGAAGCTTGGTATTGTCAGAGCAATCGAGCTGTAAGGTCAGGAGAATGCAGTAGCAATCTATTGTTCTATGAAAATGATGTATGTGGGCCTGGGCAGATCCACAGACACACTAAATGTTTCACAAAAGGTGACTCAGAATCCCAGTAACACATATCTTTGATGCAACATTGTCTCTCACAGCTCACATCTTTGGCCTCACACCTACTGTGACAAGCTGATGAAAGAGAGAAAAAAATGGGGTCTGGTTCACACCTGGGTCTGCTCAATATTTTTTGCAAGGCATTATACCATATTATAGCTTCACTCAGTGTGGTCCTAAAGGATAATGGTGAGCAAACATTCCCTCAAAGCACTATAATTGGTTGTTTCCTTTGTGTGAAGAGATCTGGGGTAAAGAATACATAAAATTTTGGGCATTGTCAGATGGTTTGACAGGTGGTTAGTGCCTGGAAGGAACAAAATTAGACAAACAGAGACAGGGAGATATGGGAAAATGCATATAGATAGACTTGTAGAATAGAATTCAAAGTGTGCAGATATTTATGTCTTATACCAACGTATAGCAGAAAGCATCTGCTATAGGAAAGTCACTAAATCTAACCACTTTTGTAGCTAAAATAAGATATTTTTTTAAAAAATTAAAAATTGCTAAAGTAGTCTGATAAAAAATAGAAAATATGAATACATTAATAATAATATAATTTGAAACTTTATTTGATGATCTAGTTTACTCTTCTCTACAGACCGAGCTTAGGCAGTTTAATGAATAATTTATTTTAAAACTTTAAAATACTGATTGTTCTAATCCTATACAAACTGTGAATTATATGGTTTTGCAAGCATATCTAAGATCCTGAAAATAAGTGGACAGTGTTCTCAGTGAATGACCTTATTTTAAGCCAAACAAACTCTTTTTTTGTGGTCATTAAGTTTTGACATAAGGTTAATCAGATTATATCTAAACTTGTTACCTTATAAATCCCAAGACACAGTTTTCAGAACATGATGGGTCAATTCCTGTAGGAAATAATAAGATAAGGTTGCCAGAACCCATCTCTCAGGAGTAAAAATATGGGGGATTTTCACCTTATTTTTTGTTATATTTTATTGATTTTTGAAAAAATCATGGTCACATTTTGCAATTGGGAAAAAAAGGACTTCTATTTAAAAAAAGGAAAAATGGAGGGGAGAATTAATACTTAAAATTCTGAGCAATGTTTTAGAAAAAAAGAATGTGTGAAATATTCAAATTTATGTTTTCCTTCCAAGCCCTACTTATACTCTGTTTTTCTGGAATCAGAGTATCAGCAGTCTTTCTTTCCTTTGCCATTGAATTGAAGGGTCAACATTTAAATTATTGCTTTCAAGCTATAAATCAATGATCAGTAATGACAGGCATTACCAATTTACAATAGAGTTTGAGGAAGTCAGATGAGTTAAACAGCCTCATAACTTGCTCACTGAATCACAAAATACTTAAACCAATTAAAATTATCATTTCTGGGGGTTTGTAGATTTTATAAGGAACATTGTTTTTGCATCTTATTAAGTAAAGCAGAGAGTCAACCATCATATAATTAAATTACCTAAAAAGTCAATCCAAAATATTCAATGAAAGTAATAAAATGTTAACAAACCTTCCAGTATGTTACTTGAAGCCTTTGAGTTTTTCAGAATATGTGCAAATGATGAATACATTAATTGACTAAAGTGTTCTCTATTCATAGTTTTATTTCTATCCAAATATAGTTTGAAATGAGAACACTAAATTTTCCTAAAATTTTATTATGAAAAGTTTAAATATACTATATAGAATAAAATAACCACTCATACCCTTCATCTAACCTGAAAAAAATTACTATATTTCACTCCATTTCACTATCTATCTCTATCTATTATCTTTCTATCATCTATCTATCATCTATCTATCATCTATCTATCTTCTATCATCTATCTATCTATCATCTATCTATCATCTATCATCTATCTATCATCTATCTATCTATCATCTATCTATCATCTCCTTGCCTACTACTTGACTTTTTGCTAAATCAATGGAGTGTAAGTCATGGACATCAGGACACTTCATCTCTGCATATCCAGCAAGTATCCCTAAGAATAAAAACATCCTTATACAAAGTCAGGTTACCTGTATTATACCTAAGCCAACACTAATACTGTTCATTCAATACAGATTTTCTTCAGTTGTCCCATTAATAGCTTCTATTGCTGTGTGTGTGTGAACTAATCTCAAATTAAGATCTAGTCAAGATTCATTCATTTTGTTGCTATGGATTTCATAAGTCTCATTCTAGAAGGAACCCATTGACTTTATTTTTTAATACTGTCATTATGAAGATTCAAGTTCACTTTTATTGTGGAAAATCATACCTTCTAGCTTTGTCTTCATTATGTTAGCTAGAATGTTCACTCTTCTTTAAACACATTTTATAAAATAGGCTCTATAAAACTCACTTTTAAAAAATTTAAAAATTCTATGCATCGTCTAAGCAATGGTTTTTATATATATATTGATTAGTAGAGATTTGTCTGATATTTTTTAAAGGTTTTATTTGCTTATTTGAGACAGAGAGAAAGAGAGAGACAGAGCATGCGTGAGGGAAAAGGGAGAGGGAGAAGCAGACTTCCCACTGAGCAGGAAGCCCAACAGAAGGCTAAATCCCAGGACCAGGGGATCATGACCCAAGCTGAAAGCAGACGCTTAACAGACTGAGCCACTGAGGTGCCCTGTCAGATATTTTTTATCCAAATTATGGAAAACTTTATTTTTCCCTGACAGTAATCCATTTCCTCTACACTTTCAGATATACTAAGTATAATTATAGTTTTATGTATTTCAAATGTCTTATTTAAAAGTAAGGCATTTTACCCTATTAGTCTTATTTGAGATTTTACTATTTCATTGTTCTTTTACATTTAATTATAATTTTATCCTCAATTACCTGTTTTGTTTTGTTTTAATTTCAATTCTGCTATTCCTTTGATATCAGTGGTCCTTTATTTTTTACCCATTGAATTAGAATTGTTAGATAACTAAAAAAAAGCTTTTAAAATTATATTTTTAAAGAATTTATAAATATACATTTTTCTCAGAATATCTTTTTATATATATCCTATGAGTTTTATATGTATTGTTTTTTCTCCCCTATGATGTGTTTCTTTTAACTTATGTATTGTTGCCCATCATTCTGAAGATTCCAATCAAAGGTGATTTCTTGAAAACTTGATTATTGATGTTTAATTTGATTATAATGGGAGCAGAGAATACTCATTAAATTCTCATTCTTCACATCTGTGAAGAAATCTTTCGGACCTAGTGTGCAAATGAAACTCTGTAAATGTCATATGATAGTTTATATTTCTTAGATTGAGACAGGCATTTTTTTCTTTCTAAATTTCCATGTAATTATTAATTGATATGCTGGTTTATCATTTCCTGAAAAGGGATGCATTAAAATGACCTAGTATGATTATTATGCATTTCTGTCATTGTTATTCAAAATGTTTCATTTTCATGTATTTTGAGTGTATTAACTCATGATTACATATCAGCAAAATTTTCAAACTTTAAGGTACTGTTCATTTTGCATCCATTAATAATTTTCCTTATACTAAAAGACGTTATCCTGCCCAGTTATTTTAGCCTATGTTTATACTATTTTCATATTATTGACTTTTTGCCAATATATTATTAAAATGTTTCTTTTTAAATTTAAGATACCTCTTTTAAGCATATATATCTATAGATACATATATATGCTTATATAGTTGCTTTAAAATTTCAAACTTAAATTATGTGTTTCTAGTTGCATTTATTATGATTATTTAAATATTTGAAAGTATTCTCAGGACCTTATTTCATATTTTCTATGTAGCAACTTTTTTTTAACTCACCTTACCCTTATCTGTCTTTTTTGAGTAATAAATACTTATGTTTCTTGATTTTATTCCTCTGTTGAATTGCAAACAATAAATTTCTGCTTGATTGTTGGTTATCTTTAAATTTTTAGGATCATATTGGCTTATACAAAGTTATTCTTCATCTGTCTGCATTTTTTTTAAAGATTATTTATTTATTTATTTGACAGAGATAGAGACAGCCAGCAAGAGAGGGAACACAAGCAGGGGGAGTGGGAGAGGAAGAAGCAGGCTCATAGCAGGGGGAGTGGGAGAGGAAGAAGCAGGCTCATAGCGGAGGAGCCTGACATGGGGCTCGATCCCATAATGCTGGGATCACTCCCTGAGCCGAAGGCAGACGCCCAACCGCTGTGCCACCCAGGCGCCCCTGTCTGCATTTTTTAAATGAAAGCCTAGAGTGCTTTACCTATTAAAAACTACCCCCACTTATTTATTATTTTTAAATTTAATTTTACTCCTATTCTTCAAGAAATTCTCCTTGTTTTCTTTCAGTCAAGAGTTACTCACACTCACCACATTTTATCAATGTTAGTACTTTTCATTGCATCTTGGATCCCAAACTTTACCTGAGTGTATTTTTTAATTCTTTTCTTTTTCTTTTCTTTTCTTTTTAGTAATTTAAGTGGACTTGTCTCACAACCCTGAGATTATGACCTCAGCCAAAATCAAGAGTCAGATGCTCAATCAACTGAGCCACCCAGGCACCCCATGGTTTGAAGATATTTTTATTAATAAAAATTCCTAATAATTATTCCTTTGACTATTGTTACTTGATCATTTATATTTTCTTCTTCCATAACTCCTGTTTGATAATCATCCAATCTTTTCAATCCAACTTTTAAATATCTCAGCTATTCTACTTTTTAAATTTGTTTTTCTTTTGTTACTTATTCTGAGGAAATTCTCTATTTTCTTGACATTCACAGATTCACTATTTCACTGTACTAATGATTATGATTATTTTATTTTTATTTCAATGATTTTATTTTTCATTTCATATTTTATATTATTTTTCTATATACATTTGCTATATTTTCATTTGTAAAAGAAGTCTAGTTTTTTTTAAAGGAAAGTTATACTTTGCTTAATCATTTTATATCTCCTAAACATGTTCACTTTAAATATTTGAAAGCTTTTCTACAAAATGAATTACTTCTGGAATAAAATCCTAACGACATTATTGACTTTTTAGTTAATTTCCAGTTCTTTTTTTATTAAGACTTATTTATTTATTTGAGGGAGAGAGAGAGCACTAGCAGGGGAAAGGGCAGAGGGAGAGGGAGAGAATCCTCAAGCAGACTTCTCACTGAGCAGGGAGCCCAATGCAGGGTTTGATCCCAGGACACTGAGATCATGACCTGATCAAAATCAAGAGTTGGTCACTTAAATGACTGAGCCAGTCAGGTGCCCCACATTTCCAGTTCTTGATTTATTTTTTAAATTACAGTTTTTAAGCTCTTTCTGAGTAGAATTATCTCCCACTCTCTTTCTTTTTATCTCTCCATCTGTGTTAGCCACATTATATATAATGATTCCATAGTTTCATCCTACGTTTTCTGGGCATATAGGGGCAGTGGCTAATCTAATTTTAGAAACTCACTTCTCATGTATGAATATGTGATTTTTTAATCTTGTCTTTTTAATTCACAACTTATAAAAAAGGATAGTTTTCATCAGCTAGGAGATAGCCATTTTTAAAATTCTCTTTTTAGAAGTGGGGGCCAAGTACTACTCCTACCTTCAGTCCCATGGGAAGCCCCGTTAAGAACTGTAATGTAGGAGCCTAACTTTCAGCTTCACCTGATTGTTCTGCTTTTTCTGGGCCACGGGGCTCAAAAAGCCTAGAACTTTGTCTCGCATCTCTTGGTTTTTGTTCCTCTTCTATATCTGGTTCAAAGATAATTTTAATTCAGAGACAAGGAGAGGGAAAAATCCCATAGGTTATTTCTATGGATGAACATCTTTTGAAGGTCGTTCTTCCTTTCTCTTTCTCTCTGTCTCTGTCTCTATGTCTCTGTCTATCTTTCCATCATACCCATATTTTTGAAGCAGAGGAAATTTGTCAAGACAGAATGTTGACCAGAAAATTTATACATCATTGGGCTTAGTAGGATTTCTGAGTAAAAGACAGTTAAGAAGTATTGTAAAATGCATAGAGTTTGGACTGATGTATTCTTGGCCTTTTCTCTGCCAATTACTAACTTATTGTGGGGCACCCTGATTAGTATCTTTGTAAGTAACCTCGTTTGTAATGTTAACAAAATTGTTCTTACTTGATACTTTTGCAGAGTATTCACATACGAGAACCTATTATAAAATGTATTACATCGAGAAAGTGCTCAATAGATATTGCTATTTTCCTTCTGTAAATTCAAGATTTTTTTTGTTATAAATATGGTGCACTGGGTGTTATACTCAAGTAATGAATCATGGAACTTTACATCAAAAACTAGGGAGGTACTGTATGGTGACTAACATAATAAAAAAATATTACAAAAAAATAAAAAATAAATAAATCTATTTTTAGCTACAAGGTATATTTGATAACTCTTAACACAGGACTGTGAAAAAATCTAAATATACATTATTCAATAATAGGTAAGGACTCAAAACTGGGAAAGCATGTGAACAAGAGCATTTGTTTATGCTGTCCAATTTAGTCACCCCTTTTAGCTTTATGGAAAATGAGAACATAGCAAATGGTTGGCCTAGTCTGTTTATTGGAGTCATGTGTAGATTCATCTGACTTGTTGAATTCTTACCAAAAATGTTATCAACAAAGTGGGCATAATTTACCACGTATATGGAGTCTGATTAAGCATGAAAATTCTCAAAAAAGGTATAAAAACAAATGTATAATATGACAAATGTCATGAAGGTAAAGAACATTGTTCAGTAATAGGAAGTAGCGGGGGGGCATCTATAAATAAGTGAGAAGTAACCTCATTGTGAAAGTAACATTTAACTTGAAATCTGATGAAATAACACAATATGCAAAAGGAGGCAATGTTCCAGGCAAAAGAAGGTCCTGAAGCAGGGAAGAGTTAAGTATCATAAAGTTACGCAGAGAAGACTCAGATCAACTAATTCATTTTGGTATTCCTGTTACTTGCTCCAGCGTATGGTACATAGTATACATATTCAGTAAATGTTCATTGAATGAATGACTGACATAAAGAAATATGAAAATAATAGCACCTGTTTCTCTTTCCTTTCTCATCTCTACCTCTCTATCTCTTGGTTGCTAAATAATATGATCCCTTTTATTTCATTTTTTAAATGAACTATTTTAGAATGGTTTTAGATTAACAGAAAAATGCCAAAGATAGCATGGAGAGTTCCCACATATTATGTACCTAGTTTCCCCTATTACATCTTACATTAATATGGTACACATTTGTTATGACTAATGAACCAATATTGAGATGTTATTATTAATTAAAGTCCATAGTTTATTAAGATTCCTTAGTTTTTTCCTAGTGGACTTTTCCTGTTCCAAATCTCTCATTACATTCACTCTTCATGTCGTCTTTGTGACAGTTTCTTAGACTTCCTTTCTTTAATGATCTTGATAGTTTTGAGGCACACTGGTCAAATATTTTGTACAATGTTCCTCACTTAGGATTTGTCAGATGTTTTAAAAATGACTGGACTGGGGTATATATTTTTGGAAGAAAACAACAGAGGTAAAGTGTCATTTTCATCGTATCATATCAAGTGTACATACTGTCAACATGAATTATCACTGTTGATGTTAACCTTGATCACTAGGCTAAGGTAGTTTTTGCCAGATTTCTCCATTGTATAGTTCCTTGTTTTCTACTTTTTCATAGTTTACTCTTTGGAAAATGTCACTATGGGACTCATACTTAAGATATAAAGAATTATACACCACTTCATTAAGAACAAAGTATCTATATAAATTATTTGGAATTCATCTACATAAATTTGGCACTAATAAATCTCCAGGTTAATCTTGTATATTTCCTTCCCAGTCCTAGAACTAGCCATTCTGCCAAGGAGTCCTGTCCTTTTATTGAAGAGTAGTATAATAAACAAGATCCTGTATGCTAGGTGCTATTTCTTTTCTTGAGAAACTTATTGGATCATTGTGCAACTGACTGACAGGTAATAATTCCACTATATATAAAATCAGTATTGGTTAGGGATGAGGTTAGAAGTTCAAAAGAAATATCAGAAGTTGTAAGTCTAATGTTTGTAGTTAAATCTGAGTACATAACAGAAAATTGTCTAATTATGCCTCTCTCTAATCTGTCTGAGTAGGAGAAGCATCTTATAATTTCAGAATGGATTGGTGAAATGGATATAAAAGGAAATTTGTTATATGAAATCCTTTACAATTCTAGGAAACTCTTACCTGGAAAAAAATCATGATGACAAATCAAGAACTTTCCTTTATAATATAATAATGTGAAGGGACTTACTAAAACTTCTGAATTTTAACAAAAGATAGTTAATATTATTAACAACATAAAGGGAAAAAGTGTTCTAAATTAATTCTTTAAATATCTTCATCAATATTATTTTATAATACAAAATATGTGCATTTTAATGATAATGTCATTTCTTGTAGTTTTGAGGTTAGTGCTAAAAAGATAGTATTTTGTAATTATTTAAATAACTAATCTGTTTGAGACATATGATGATCTTAAAAATTATTTGTAGTCAGACTGTAAAATTGTTTTAAATATTCATCAACCATTGTACATCGTTATTTCTGTTACATAGATAAAAATGACTCTTCAGAATGAAGCATTTGTGTCATTTCTTTCTAGACATTGGACAGCTTACTTTATTTTAATGAAAGAAACAATTCTAAGTGAATTATGATCTGATATTTTTGTTATACTAAACATACTTTTAGAACTCGATAAAAGAGGCCTAAATTTCTGCCCGTTTTTTACAAGACCATTATATCCAGCACATAATTTACAAGTTTCTTTTTTCTTTATATATAAACCTAAAATCATAATAACTATTTATCAGCACTCCAACAAGTGTTTAAATATATATAAAGGGTTTAGCACAGTGCATGGCACATAATAAAGGTTCAGGAAATGCAAATTTCTGTTTTTCTTCTTATTATTAGAAATGATCAACACTTACAGATTGGTTATCATGTTCTGTTCTACTACTCTCCTAGAAAAGTTGTATTGACAGCAACTGAAATTTAGCTTAAAAAATGATCATGATAAAGGACAGTGATTAACTGTATATTACCTTTTTACAATGGAGCCAACTTCAATCTTTTTGCAAATGGTTCTCATTTGACTAACAATAAGAAGTCAAAGCCACCCGTCAACTATATTTCAGGTTGAATTTCTTCAGAATGAGAGAAAGAAGAAGACATAAAAAAGTTACCTACTCTACCAAATTATATAAACTTAACCACACATGAGAAGACAATATTTTGGTTAAACAACAATATTTAATTCAATATACTAGAAAGCGTCATAACAGGAAACATTCTGAATACTGGTAAAACTGTTCGTTGAGGTTTGGCCATGTTAATTCCCCAGTGCAGTTTAATGACATAGACATAAGTTCTAAAAATAACACAAAATTGAATTTAGAAATTATACAATGAAATGAATAAGGACAAAGTTATATAACAATTTCTAACTGTGTGTAGATTATTTTTACTTGAAAGCTAAAGAGAGCTGATGATTACACATATTAAATACCAAGGCAAAAGTTAAATGAAATAGCATTATGTAAATTTTAAGTTTTTATGAAATTTCTGTTGTTTAAACAAAACCCTAGGGCTTTATGTCCCTGATGTCTATCATCACATAGTTCTATCATGTGTAATTATCAGCATAACTACTTACATTTCAATCAGAAATGTACACATAGGAATAATGTTCTTGAAATATCAATTATGTTGATGAATTATTAAGAATACTGAAGAGGGAATTTACTTGAATGGCATGCTACACTTATAATATTTTTCAAATTATATGCTAGACTATTGAGTTTCACTATAGTGTACTGTACTAAGATTAAATCATATAGTAATGTAGATAATGAGGTATTCAAATTATTTTCCTGCTTTCAAATGGCCTGAAATATTATTACATATTGGTTAAATCAAGTCACTGAATTTCTTCATACTCTGACTATATTAATTTGAGTACTTCTTGTATAATATGTTATTAGATAAATGATAGAAGAATTTTGTGTAATATATTGTAAAATAGACTGAATTCATGTATAAGCATTATTATAATTAATTTATAGATATGTCATTGCCTAAACAAAAAATAAAATATCTTAGTTCACTATTAACCAAAATCTTGGACATTTAACTGATGGCAAAGTATGGAAGTTAATAATATATGTGATTTGATAATTGCTAAAGCACTTGCAATATATAATACTAAATGCAAAAACAGACTGATTCTTAAAGATATATTTTTATATATTAATATCAGATACAAGGAACAGCACTGCTAGTCTATCGATGTAATTGTGATTCATACTTCACTTTTGCTTAAAGAAAAACTCACTAAGCAGATATTTAAGTAACATGAAGCCAACTGCCTACAACAAAGCTAGTGTAAATAAATTCCTATGCTATCTGATCATTTTTATTTGTTTTGTTTTTATACGGACATTACTTGGCATTTGAATTTTTAAATTAGTATGCAACAGTACTGCTATAGACTGAATGTTTGTGTCTCTCCAAATTCATATGCTGAAAACTAATCTTCAATGTGATGATATCTGGAGGGGAGGCCTTTGGGAGATTAGTACTTTTATAAAAGAGACCCCAGAGAGCTTCCATGTCCCTTCTAACCACCTATGAAGACACAGTGATAAGATAGTTGACCGGGGACCAGGATGTGCGTTTTCACAGACATTGAATCTACTGGCACCTTGATCTTGGCCGTGAGAAATAAATTTCTACTGTTTACAAACCATGAGTTTATATCAGTTTGAAATAGCAGCCTGAGGAGACTAAGACAATCACTTTCTACGTTTATGCTCCAAAATACAGAAAAAAGGGATAAAAATTTTTCTACCAATTTATGAGAAATTTCCTCTAATCTTATGATCTGTTCAGAATATGTGAATAAAGTTTGCTAAATCTATTAAAGAATAAAAAGTAATTGTATAAAATAAATTTCATTTATTTTGCTTAGCAATGACACGGATGGAGCTAGAGTATTATTCTAATTAAATAACTTAGTCAAAGAAAGACAAATAACATATTATTTCACTCATATGTGGAATTTAAGAAACAAAATTTAAGAAGCAAAGGGAAAAAAACAAAAACAAAAAACAGAGAAGTAGGCAAACCAAGAAACAGACTTGTAACTATAGAGAAGAAACTGATGGTTACAGAAGGGAAGTGGGTGGGGGGGATGGGTGAAATAGGTGATGGGAATTAAGGAATCCATTTGCTGTGATGAGCACTGGGTGTTGTATGGAAATGTTGAATCAACATATTGTACACCTGAAACTAATATTACAATGTATGTTAACCAACTGGAATTTAAATAAAAAGTTTAAAAAAATAAATTGCATTATATAAACATATGTTGTATCAGTATCTTCCTGGAAGAAAACAGAAGTTAGAAGAGTAGGATTTATTTTGAGCATAAAGCCTATACTTTTAAAAGATAAAAGAGGGTGGGGGAAGGATGGTTAGCAAATGAAAGTATTCGGGTTGCCATGTGAACCTGACGCCTTTAAAAGGGAAGAGGGAGGAAAGCAGGATTGGGCAGAGAAAAATTCCCTGCATGGGGCAATTTTGCCATAATCCCAGATAAACTGGTAGGGATGATTGGAGCAGATTGCCCATTAGAAGAGACCTACATTGGACAGAAATGGCCAGGCCCATGCTCAATCATTGGGTTGGGGCTGCCTGGAGAGAGTACAGCCTCAGCTTGAAAGCAGAAAAGGAAAAGCGTCCTGAATCCACTAACAAATGGAGTCTGTCAGCTAATTACACCATTTGCACTTTAATGGCAGGTTTTTCCTTGAAGGAAAAGCAAGCAAGCAGTGCACCTCTTTGCCGCCATATACACTAAATTCATTTTCATTGAGAGAGAAGAACTTGAAATTTTTTCAAACTGTTAAAACATTATATGAAATAAAATTATAGAACAGTACTTATTAGTGTATTAATTATTAATTACGGAAAAATGAATAGTGAACATTTTAGAATCTTTTAAGTTGTTTATGTTAATCATTCAAACTTCAGCTTTAAAAATATTATGCAATCTCTTCCTGGTCTTTTGGCTAAGATCAAGTGTAGTTAGTATCTGTTCTTATCAGTTTAAAAATATTATTCCCAAAGCTGAACATTAAAATAGCAACATCTGAGATCTTTAAGCATAGACTAAGCTGTAATTTTTTAATGGAAGCCTCCCTGAAATGCAATTACCGGGGAAGGATACTTGTTATTACTGAACATCTGGCAATATTATTTTGTCTATAATGCATGTGCTGCTATTATCTTACCCATTCCTTTTTCTTGACCAAAGTTTTGACTTCCCATTTTTTAAAAATTTAAATTCATGATAATGGAGTTACACCTCTTGACTCGCGTGAAGACATACATCATCATTTTCTCAACAAAATGTGAATTAATTGGTGATGGCAGTATTTAAAGAATAGATAACAAAAATTCACCCCATAATTATAACAAAAAATCTAAATCCATTAATGTTTGATAATTGTAGTATTTTCCCCTGTTGACATCAATCTGAATGTTGACTGACACAAGCCACTTGTAAGTTATTTACAGGCAATTATTATATCATTTTTAGATCTATTGACATGTTACTGCTATGACCACCTAATGCACAGTGCATATCAAGAGCTGTCAAACTTGACACTTGCTATTAATAAGCATTTTATAACAGGCATCATAAGCAAAACAAATATCTTTGTGCCACTGAGTAAAAGGAAACTAAATAATTTTTAAAGTCACAAGTACACAACACATTCATACACTTAATGCCGGTACTAAAGTTATAACCTCACACAATGCTTACTAATATTGAAAATATGAAAACCATCAATGTACTTCTTGTTTCAGAGTAAAGCATTTTGTGACAAGGTTTAATTTTTAATTCTTTATTTTTTCAAATTATAAAAATTTTTAAATGTGCATATTTGATTATAATGTTTTACAACGGTGATATAAACAATGTAAATAATAATAACTATATATTAGTCACATTTACTGTGGTTAAGCATTTACATACACTACCTATATTATTCTTAGTAATCCTGAAAGGTTATTATTATCATTCCTCTTTTTCAGATGGTATAATTATGACTCAGTAAGGAAATTTTTTGCCCATTAACCTAATAAAATGTAGAGTTGCTATAGGTGAATGAGATTAAGAGCTACAGATTTCCAGTTATAAAATAAATAAGTCATGGGGATGAAAGGTATAGAATAGAATTAGTCAATAATATTGTAATATGTTGTATGGTAATAGATGGTAACTACATTTATCATGGTAAGTATTTTGTAATATATGTGATTGTCAAATCACTATGCTGTGCATGTGAAACTAATAATATTGTGTATCAACTATACTTCAATTCAAAAAAGATTTATTTTTTTCTGATTACAAAACAAGTGTAAAAATCAGAATGCAAGGCAGCATATATAGTATCCTAGCCTATTTTTAAATAAGCATTTACACATAGAAATCTACAGAGGAAAATAAATCCTAAATGTCAACACACACAAACACACACACACACACACACACACACACACACACACAAACAGTAGAGCTACAGTTGTAGCAGGGATGTAACTCACTGTATACACTATCTTTCCAACAAACTACAATAAGGCCTTCCTAAGAAATGAATACCAGAACCAAGTCAGTTACCCAGGATTACACCTTATCAATGAGCTATATCGGGATTTTTGAACGATGAAATATATAGTAGTGATATTTGTACACAAGGAATTAAAACAATGTAAAGGGGTATCATTTAAAGTCTCCATTTCATCAGAGAAATGTATTTCTGTTACTTTCCCTGTATTTTCTATCCTTCTAAATGTGAGATCCAGAAAGGCTATGCATATTTCAGCTCCTGGAGTTTCTCAAGTGGGGATGCAAATTACAATTTCTCTTATTCCTATTATTTCTCTGGTAGGAAGGGATCACTTGCTTTATGAATGAGAGCTCCATATCACTGAAGAGGAATCCTACTCAAAGGATATCAGTTATTCTTGGTATGAGAGTTTAAAAAGTAGAGTTAAAGAAATTGAATCTGTTGCAGATAATCTGCAGTGGCAGAGATTTTGCTAATGAGACCAAATTAATAGCTGTACTTCCTACAAGAGTAATGGATACATTATTCACAAGTATAGTTTGAACATTCTTTAATAAAAATATTTAATTATATAACTTGAAAACTGTCCAATTTCTTGACATGTTAGAGATAATCCCTCTGAAAAAAATATGTGTAAAAAAATAGCATAGTGTGACTGATTTGTTTTCCTTTCTTTTTGGGGGGTAAGGGTGGAGGGAGAGGGAGAATCTTAAACAGGCTCCACACTACCGTGGAGCCAGATGTACGGTTATATCTCAAAACCCTGAGATCATGACCTGAGCCAAAATCGAAAGTTGGATGCTTAGCTGACTGAGCCACCCAGGAGCCCTGTTTTCCTTTCCTAGTCCCAAGTCTTCCAATAATTAATTGAAATTTTCACACTTGTTTACATCATAAGAAAAAGTAGCATTAAAGATTTAATGAATTCAGTTATGGTTTTTAGAAAAGCTCTAAAATAAGCTTTTTTTCAATGTGTGTGTGCCAGAAATCCTTCATCAGAATTAACAGGGTGCTTGTTTAAAATATAAATTTCTGACTCTATTGAGGTCTACTGAATCTGAATCTCTGGGTATATACTTAACAGATTCCCGTGAGAATCCGAAACACACTGATTTCCCTAATAGAATACATTTAGAGCAGCTTTAGTTTCATAGCAATACAGGTAGGAGCACAGAAAGTTCCTATATACTCCCTGCCCCCCTACACTCACAGCTTCCCCTCCATCAACATCTCACAGCAGAGTGGTGCATTCGTTACAACTGATGAACTTATACTGACACATTATTTCACACAAAGTCCACAGTTTATATTAGGGGTCATGCATGATATTGTATGCTCTATGGGTTTGGACACATGTAGCATGACATATGTCTACCATTATAATAACATACAGAGTAGTTTCACTGTTCTAACAATTCTCTGTGCTCTGACTATTCATCCCTCCCTCCCCTCCAGCCTCAAATAGCAATGCTTTTATTTCTCTATGGATTGCCTTTTGGAATCATATAGTATGGAATCATATAAGTATGCAGGCTTTTCAGACTGGCTTCTTTCACTTAGTAATATGCATTTAAGTTTCCTCCATGTGTTTTCATGGGTTGACAGCTCATTTTTTTCTAGTGCTGAATAATATTCCATTGTCTGGGTGTACCAGTTTATTTATCCATTCATCTAATGAAAAGCATTTTGGTCACTTCAAAGTTTTGGCAGTTATGAACAAAGCTGCTGTAAATATTCATGTGGGTCTTTTGTGTGTGTGTAGATATAAGTTTTCAATACCAAAGAGTAAATACTAAATAAATACCATGGAGCATGATTGCTAGAACACACTGTAAGAGCATGTTTAATTTTGTAAGAAACCACCAAACTGTCTTACAAAGTGTCTCTGCTGTTTGCATTCTCATCAGCAATAAGTAAGAACTCCTGTTGCTCCACAACCTGGTAAGTATTTGGTATTGTCAGTATTTGGATGTTGGCCATTCTAACCGGTGGATAGGGGCAACTCGTTTTGATTTTACTTCCCTGATGACATAGGATAGTGAGTTACTTTCAATGGTTATTTTCTACCCATATATCTTTGGTGAGTTGTCTGTTAAGGTTTTTGACCTAATTGGATTTTTCATTTTCTTTTTATTGAGTTTTAATATATTTTAGATAAGAGTCCTTTATCAGATTTTTCATTTGCAAATTTTTCTCCCAGTCTGTTGTTTATCTTTCCATTCTATTGACAGTGTCTTTCACATAACAGATTTTTTTTTAATTCTTAATGAAGTGAAGCTTATCAAGTCTTTCTTTCCTGGATGGTGCTTTTGGTGCAGCATCTAAAAAGTCATCATCAAACCTAAGGTATTCTAAACTTTCTTCTATGTAACAGAAGCCTTATAGTATTGCAATTTACATTGGGACCTACGATCCACTTTGAGTTAATTTTTGTGACAGGTGTAATTTCTGTGTCTAGATTCATTTTATTTTTTGCATCCTATTGTTGCACCATTTGTTGAAAGACTATCTTTGCTCTATTATATTGCCTTTGCTCTTTTGTCAATCAGTTTATGTGGGTTTATTTCTGGGTTGTCTTCTGTTCTAGAGATCTATTTTCTATTCTTTCATCAATACCATACTGTCCTGATTGCTGTAGCTTTATAGTAAATGTTGAGATCATGTACTGTCAGTCCTCCAACTTTATTCTTCTTTAATATTGTGTTGGGTATTCTGGGTCTTTTGTTTTTTCATATAAAGTTTAGAATCCGTTTGTTGATATTCACATTAATCTTGCTAGGTTTTTTATTGGGATTGTACTGAATCTACAGATCATTTTGGGAAAAACTAACATATTGACAATACTGAATTTTCACATCTATAAACATGGACTAACTTCCATTTATTTAATTTTTCTTTAATTTCATTCATCAAAGTTTTACAGTTTTCATTTTGTTGGATTTATATATAAGTTTTCATATTTAGGGTGCTATCATAAATGGTATTGTGTTTTTAATTTCCACTTGTTCATTGCTGGTATATGGGAAAGCAACTGACTTTTATATCAATTCTGTATACTGCAAATTTTCTATAATCCCTTATAAGTTCCAGGAGGTTTTGTTGATTTTTTTTTGGATTTTCTATATAGATAATTATGTAACCTGTGAAAAAGGAAAGCTTGATTTCTTTCTTCCAATCAGTAATTTTCATTCCTTTCATTTTATGTCCTTTTCTATGTAGTCTTACTGCATTATCTAGGAATTATAGTACAATGTTGAAAAGGGGTGGTGAGGGGGGATATGCTCCTGGTCTTAGTGGACAAACAGGGGAAAGCTTAGTGGGAAATCTTCTAGTTTCTCATCATTAAGTATGTTAACTGTAGGTTTTTGTAAACATTCTTTATCAAGTTGGGGATTTCCCTGTATGTTTAGTTTACTGAGTTTTTACTATGAGTGAGTGTTGTAGGTTTTTTAAATGCTTTTTCTGCATCTATTGATATGATCATATGTCTTTTTTTTCCTTAGATAGTTGATGTGATGGATTGATTACTTTAATTGACTTTCACATGTTGAATCAGCCTCACATATCTTGGACAAATTTCCCTTGGTCATGGTGTGTAATTATTTTTATACTATGCTTGATTCTATCTGCTAATATTTTGTTGAAGACTTTTGCATCTATGTTCATGAGAGATATTGGTCTGTAATTTTCTTTCCTTGTAATATCTTTGTCTGGTTGGTATTAGGGTATTGCTGGCCTCATAAAATATATTAGAAAGTACTCCCTCGACTTCAATCTTCTGAAAGAGATTGTAGGGAATTGGTATAAATTCTTCCTTAAATACTTGGTAGAATTCACCAGTAAAACCACCTGGACCTCACGATGTATATTTTGGAGAGTTATTGATTCAATATATTTAGTAGAAATAATATTTTGCATATTGTCTATTTATTCTTTTGAGTTTTAACAGATTGTGTCTTTCAAGGAACTGGTCCATTTCAACTAGATTGTCAAATTTGTGGGCATACAGTTGGCCATAGTATTCCTTTATTTTGCTTTTAATATTCATGGGTTCTGTAATGATGTCTCTTTCATTTCTAATATTAGTAGTTTGTGTCCTCTCTCTTTTTTTCTTAGTTAACATGATGAGAAGCTTATTGATTTTATTGATCTTTTCAAAGACCAGTTTTTGGTTTCATTGATTTTCTCTCCTGATTTTCTCTTTTCAAGTTCATTGATTTCTGCTCTAATTTTTATTATTTCTTCTCTCTTGCTTATTTTGGATTTAATTTGCTATTCTTTTTCTAGTTTTGTAAGGTAGAAGCTTAAATATTTGATTTTTGATTCTTCACCTTTTCTAATATGAATTCAATGCTATGAATTTCCATTTATAGACTACTTTACTATATCCCACAGGAATTAATGAGTTGTGTTTCCATTTTCATTTAGCTCAAAACATTTTAAAATTTATTTTGAGATTTCTTCTTTGACCCACATGTTATTTAGAAGTGTGTTGTTTAATCTCCAAGTATTTGGGGATTTTCCAGGTATCTTCTTTTACTGATTTCTAGTATAATTCCATTATGATCCAAGACAGATATTGTTTGACTTCTATTATTTTAAATATATTAAGGTATGTTTTATGGCTCAGAATGTGTTTTAGCTTGATGAATGTTCCATGAAAGCTTGAGAAGAGTGTATATTCTGCTACTGTTGGATAAAGTAGTCTACAGATGTCAATTACATCCAGTTAATCATTGTGTTGATTTATTATGTTCTTACTGATTTTCTGCTTGTTGGATCTGTCCATTTCTGACAGAATGCTGTTGAAGTCTCCAACGTAATAGTGGATTTATTTATTTCTCCTTACAACTCTATCAGTTTTTGGCTCATGTGTTAATTCTCATGCTAAGAATTGTCATGTCTTCTTTATCATTACATATCATATGCCCCTCTTTATCATTGATACCGCCTTCTACTTTGAAGTCTTTTTTATTTGACATGTATATAGCTATTTCTGTTTTCTTTTTATTAGTGTTAGCATGAGACATTTTTCTCTATTCATTTAATTTTAATTTATATCATATTTATATTTAAAGTGGGTTTCTCGTGTATGATAAATATTTGGGTCTTGCTTTTGATACATCTGACAATCTCTGTGTTTTATTTGGTGCATTTGGACCACTGACACTCAAAATGATTATTGATATATTTGGATTAATGCTATCTATTTGTTAACATTTTCTATTTTTTGCACACATTCATTGTTTCTATTTCTTGTTATTGTTTCTATTATATAGTCTTCCACTATTTTTCTGAAAGTTTGGCTTTAATAGATTATTTTATATGATTCTATATTTTTAGCATAATAGTAATGCTCCTTTTTTAAAGCTGTTTTTAGTGATGGCCCTAGAGTTTGCAATATACGCTAATAAATAATCCAAGTACACTTTCAAATAACACTATATTATTTTACAGGTAGTGTGAATACCTCATAATAAAATAATCCTAATTTTTCCCTATAGGCCTTTGGATCATTGCTGTCATTCACTTCTATCACACATAAGTATACATAATTGAATTCATTACTACTGTTCTGTTTGATAAATTAAGAATAAGAAACAAAGGCACCTGGATGGCTCAGTCAGTAAGTGTCTGCCTTTGGCTCAGGTCATGATCCCAGAGTCCTGGGATCTAGCCACGCGTCAGGCTCCCTGCCCAGTAGGGAGTCTGCTTGTACACCTCCATCTGCCCCTCCCCCTCACTTGCGCGCTCTCTCTCTCTCTCAAATAAATAAATAAAATCTTTTTTAAAAAAGGACCCTCTTTTAATAATTCTTGCAAAGCAAGTCTATTGGCGGCACATTCTCTCAACTTTTGTTTGTTTGAGAAAGTCTTTGTTTATCCTTCACTTTTGAAGGATAATTTCACAGGGCACAGAATCCTAGATTGGTGTTTTTTTTGTCAATACTCATTATTTCATTCTATTCTCTATTTTTTTTTCCATGGCTTTGGAGAGCCTGGATATAATTCTTATTCTTTTTCCTCTATAATTAAGATGTTTACTCTGACTTCTTTCAAACTATTTTTTTTTTACTTTTTGCAGTTTAAATATGATATGTCTGCATACAGATTATTATGGCATTTATCCTTCTTGGTACTCACTAAGCATCTCAGATTTGTCATTTGGTGTCTGGAATTAATTTAGGGAAATTCTCGGTCATTATTGTTTCAAATATTTCTTCTGTTCTGTTCTCTTTTCTCCTCCTCTTATTTCCATTACACATGTTACATCTTTTATAGTTGTCCCACAGTTCTTATATATTCTGTTCTGTTTTTGTTTGTTTGTTTAATCATATTTCTCTTTGCTTTACAGTTTTGGAGATTTCTATTGAAATATCCTCAAACTCAGAAATTCTTCCTTCAGCCAAGTTGAGTCTACTGATTAACCCATTAAAGCACTCATCAATTTTGTTACAGTGTTTTTGACCTCTGGCATTTCTTTTTGTTTTTTTCTCAAAATTTTGAAATCTGTTTACATTGCCCATCTGCTCTTGCATACTGTCTACTCTATCCATTAGATTGCTTAAAATATTAATCATAGTCTGATAATTGCAGTATCCCTGCCATGCCTGGTTTTAATGCTTTCTCTGTCTCTTAAATTGTGTTTCTTTGCCTTTAATGTGCCTTGTAATTTATTTCTTAATAGTTAGACATGATGTACTGGGTATAAGGAACTACTGTAAATAGGCCTTTAGTAATGCGATGGGAAGTTGTTGGGGGCAGGGGGAGGTTAAACATTCTATAGTCCTATGATTCAGTCTTAGTCTTTTAGTGAGCCTATGCCTGTACTGTAGCCTATGCCTATGTACTGTAAATTTCGCAATCATTTCTCAGTTCTCCTATCCCCTCTTAGATGGAAGAGGATGGTTAAAGGGGGCTGGAAGTGGGTATTTTCCTTCTCTCAGTTGGAAGGCTACATCTGGCTTGAGTTGGATACTTCTCTTTCCTACATGGGAAAAGAGAATCCCCTCTGGCACAATGGGATTTTCTCCAATACTTAATGTGAGAATTTGGTCTAGTTTCTGAAATTAAAAGCCACAAAAGTATGGGGGCCACTATTATTGAGTCTCCTTGAATTTTTTAACTCTCAGATCTTTCCACACCTAGCCTCTAGCAATTTGTGAATTATGGTATAGTTTTTCCTACTCTGCCACTGGTTCCTGCAGAGGTTTCTGCTCTAGTAAGAAGTGACTCCTTTTATTCACCTGATTGTCTCAATTTTGGGGCAACCAGTTTGCCCTTTGACCTCACTACTATTTCAAATCTGAGTGGATGATTTTTCAATTTGATCAGTTTTTTATTTCTTGTTAGGATAGGGTAGCAACTTTTAAGATCCTTACACACAAGACAAAAAACTGAAAGACAAACACTAGATTTGACAATTACTATTTGAGGGAACGACATCTAACTGGAACATGAGGAGAAATCTGAATCCCCATTCTTTTCAGGTGAACACTGAATGTAAGATTAGTTTGATGACTGGAGGCTTTAAAAGATATATTTAAATTAATGAAAGACTTCAGAGTACTGGGACCCCGTATATTTCTTTTTTTCAGATTTTTAATTTAAATTCTAGTCAATTAACATACAGTGTAATATTGGTTTTAGGAAAATTTAGCGATTCATCATTTGGGTAATTCATAACACCCAGTGCTCAACCCAACAAGTGCCCTCCTTAATACCTATCCCCCATTTAGCCCACCCCCACCCACTACCCTCCATCAAACCCCAGTTTGTTTTCTATCATTAAGAGTTTCTTATGGTTTGCTTTCCTCGCTCTCTCTCTCTCTTTTTTTTCCCCTTCCCATATGTTCATCTGTTTTGTTTTTAAATTCCCCATATGAGTGAAATCATAGGATATTTGTCTTTCTTTGGCTTATTTTGCTTAGCATAATACACTCTAGCTCCACCCACATCATTGTAAATGGCAAGATTTCATTCTTTTTGATGGCTGAGTAATGCTCCATTGTGTACATACACCACATCTTTATTATCCATTCATCAGTCAATGGACATTTGGGCTCTTTCCATAGTTTGGCTATTGTTGATTATGCTGCTAGAAAATCAGGGTGCAGTGCTCCTTCAAATCTAATCAGTATTTCGCTTATTTCTGGTATACTACTCCATCCATAATGAGTAATAGGAAAAAAATGGAATCATTTGGATCTATGCCATAAAGCAAAGAATGTTGTTCTTAAGGAAAAGACTATATAGTGTGAAAATAGAACATGCCACAATCAATCAATTTTTGCATAAAAATATTTTAGTTTAATTTTTCCTACATGTTAATACTGTGTTTGAATGAAAAGTTATCCCATCGTTTGATAAAAATCAATTATCAATATTTGCTCTATATTATCTCTACCTAAACAGGCATTTAAAATCACTTTACAGATCAGTTGCAATTTTTAAAAGTAATTTGTTTCTACTGTAACAGTGAGATTTTGCCATTTTTCCCAAAGTATATTCTTAAGCAATTTGAAATGTGTAAATACTGAAAATATCCAGTCGAAATATCACCAGTTGAAGAAATTTGAAGAAAGCCAAAAGAACATGTTAGTAATAATAATTATCTACTTATAAAAAAAATATCAGCAATGCAGCAATGTCCACAATAGAAAAACTATGCAAAGAGCCCAGATGTCCATTGACAGATGAATGGATAAAGAAGAGTGTTACATATATACAATGGAATATTACCCATCAAAAAATGAAATTTTACCATTTGTAACCATGTAGATGGAACTACAGGGTATTATGCTAAGTGAAATAAGTCAATCAGAGAAAGACAATTATATGATCTCACTCATATGTGGAATTTAAGAAACAAAATAGAGGATCATAGGGGAAGGGAGGGAAAAATAAAATAAGATGAAATCAGAGAGGAAGATAAATCATAAGAGACCCTTAACTATAGGAAACAAACTAAGGGCTGCTGGAGGGGAGGTGGATTGGGGATGGTGTAACTGGGTGAGGGGCCTTAAGGAGGGCACGTGATGTAATGAGCACCGGATGTTATATGAAACTGATGAATGACTGAACTCTACCTCTGAAACTAATAATACGCTATATGTTAATTAATTGAATTAAAATTAAATTAAATTTAAAAAATAAAATGTTTTTTAAAAAAAGAAAATATCAACAACAGGGAAGGATGAAGATCTTAGGTATAACGTAGCAAATACTACTCAATTTGAAAAACTTCCCACACTACCATACACGATAACAATTCGGATTCATGTCCAAGGCAAATACTATCGAAATTCTATTTTGTGCCAGACACTATGTTAGGTACTAGAGGCAGAGTATGAAAGAAGTCACATTGTCTAATCTAAAAGAGATGTTACAATTAAACAGGTGTTTTCACAAATAAATGTATTTTTATGAAATTTTTTTAGCCTGACCTGTTTGTCTAAAAAGGTGGAGAAGGTGGAGAAAAAATAGAAATTAGCAAAGAAAAGAACAAAACAAGGAAATTATTTATAACCCCAAAGACTCATAAAAAGTAAAAGCTCGGAAGTTCAAACAAACAAACAAAAACCTCTTCAATCTTTTGGCTCTTGTAGCCATCACAGTACCCTCCATCTGTCCTTGCTGAGAGGAGAAAAGATTCCAGCGATACCACTGGAGCTTTACTTGGAAGGTTGTGTCACTTGCTGTGTATTTGCTTCTACTTTCTCCACTCCACCTTCCAGGCCATAATTGAAGTAATAATTGCTTGTTTTTCTTTCACAATGGCAAATTTGTCTTGTCTGACTTTGTACTAAGCATCTCCCTGCTGTGTAGTCTGACAGATCTTTTCTTATCTCCTTATTCCTTACTCAAGAAAATAAGCCAAATATTTTCACTTTCAAGTTTATGTAGGGCTGCCATGTTAACTTTTGCTCTGTGTGGTTTTTAAAAACTGTTAATGCTGCAGAATTCCAATGGTCTTGAAAATAGCAAGGAATCGTGACAAAATGAAAGAAAACAAAATAAGAGGGTAAATGTGAATTTGGCTTGAATTTCTTGAACATTTCTTTAATGTTATCCTTTAGGCTTGATATTTTTTGAACTGTTTGAAGTTTTTGTATTAAATGCAGCTCCAAAGTCTTTGCTTAATTGCTGTTATAAAACCATTTTTTGGATAAAGTTATATTTTTGCTTATTTTACAGTGTTTTATTAAATTTGTCCGCAGTTCTACATTTAAAAAAGGATCAATGTGTCTCCCTGAATTTTAAAATCTCTTTTAAATTAATAACAAAACTTGTTCGAATATAAAAAGGTGTAGAATATGTAAAGCAATATTCATTGCTTGCTAAGTGCCAAGTGAAACAATATGATATATCTTATAGTTCAAAACAAGTAACAGTGATGGCTTTAATGGTAATCAATTCCTGTGAATTTGGGTCATTGCCAAAACTTAACATATCTCCAAACAGAATACAATTTTGTCCAATTTTATTGAGAGCAATTTTAGAACAGCATCTTAATAAGGTCCATAAGGTTTTGTTACTTCTTTTTCAAAGAAGTTAACCAAAGACATATTCAAAACTGTTCACAAATAAAATGCATATAAATATTTTAAAAATATTTTGCTATCATGTTAGAATACCAGAAGAATATAAAAGAATATTAAATTCAATAAATTAATTATTAAAATATTGTTTCTATTTTTTGTATAGTGTTTCTATATCCATGTTTTTTAAACTTTAAAATTAGAATTATTTAAAAATCTGAATTTTCTAAATTTTAATAAGAATATATAATTCTTTGATGATGTAAAATATTTTATCTAGGTTGGTAAATTGTGCTTTTCTATTACTTAGTTTTTTTATAATGCTTTGGTTTTACTTGCAAAAAATAGAACCCATTTCAATTTTTCAGGGCAAGGTATTAAAATATGTCTAATTTGTCTAATTTATGCTTATGTATTCTTTTAAATGTCACTTATTCTATGAAGCTAGCTTTTTCTCCCTTAGGTGGTATTGGTGGTTTCTGTATCAATGTTCCTAATGCACATTGTTCAGTAACTAACATGTACAGTTGTGAATCTTTCTTTTTGTGCATGTTTTTACACCAGACCCTAAGTTCTTCATGGTAAGGACCATGACTTTTGCTTTTGATATTCCAGTGCCTCAAGCTGAAGCACTTTGTACACAGCACACATGAGCATCTGTTTAATAAATGTTCTAAGTCAGGATATCACATATGTAGAATTCACACCATGCTTCTTCATAAAGACTCCACTCCATGCTTTATTACCCATTATTAATCAGCCATGGCAATCATTTCTTCTTCATGCATATTTGGCTTCAGATCTTTCTTGATATAATAATTCTCCATGAGACCACTACCAACTAATTAATTTACACAGGAATGCTGAGACCTAATCTTTCTTTGTATCTATTTTAAACCTAAGTGATCTAAGGCTCTTGGCATACTTGTCTCCACCAATCTGTAACTTTTCTACCTAACTCTTAGTGCGCTTTTCTATTCAAGTAAGTAAACTTGTAGCTTGGCTCGATTTTGTCCAAGGCATATGGGCAACTGTTATAAACCTCCTCTTCTATCACCCCAGGAGTCAAGTCTTGCTTTTGTACATGCCATCTGTGACAAGGATCTTACTCCTCACACCATGTCTCTGCAATCCACCTGGTTCCATGTGATGCTATGGCTAAAGAAAGTTACATTTCCCTATGCATAAAAGATTGGTACTGCCAGCATTTGGGACTAATATATATTTGTAACTAATTTTGAGAAATTCTGCACGGAAGGATGCTCTAACCCTAAGAACATTCCAAGTTGAGAAGAGTAATATAGGACACCTTGAGGTGGCCCCTCGGGGAACTGTCAGACATTCAAAACACAAAAGCATAATTAAGTGAGAACAAGGTCCATATTTTCCCCTCTGGCACCAGCATGACATACTAGGAAAATGGGCTGTCATCCATATAGCCCCCTCTGAGATGGGAGATAGGGGATGGTAGGCATGCAAATCAAAATACCAATATGATCTTATCAAAATGTATCACTCTCTACCTTTAATATGCATTCCCTGGGTTTTATCAATATTTTACTAGATTCCAGATTTTTTATATAATTGATTCTGACAGTAATTGCCAGCTTAGTTGTTGCTTCAGTGGAAGAATGAGTCCTTGGCATTCCTACTCCCCCATTTTTATCTCTAGATCAGTTTTTATCTTCTAGTATGATACTTGCAAATTATTCTCTTGCCTCTGTCCTAATAGCCCACATCTGGGGTACAATGACACTTTTATAACAGATAAAAGTGGAGAGCCTTGGATGTATGGTGAGAAATTCAAACGTAATTGCATGTTAATTTGATAAACTATTTTAAAAATAATTACAAACAGAGCTATAAGATGTTTTCCTGTTGAATTATCTGCTCTGAAATCTACAATAATATTCTTTACCTTTTTCCTTCACAGTCACACATTAATCCTTTTCCACTTTCTAGCTTAACTTTTGGTTCTTTATTTATTACATTTAATACTATAATTCTCTGGCAGGGTTTTCATCTCCAATAACTAGGTTACATAGATGGTACTGAAAGAAAAAATAAAATACTGACACATTTAACAGGAGATACTTGTAAGTGAACGCTTTTTTGTGTGCTTTGGGGTTTAGTAATAACAATCATATTACCACATCTTAAGTAATTAGTTTCATTTTTTAAATAAGAAATTCTATTTCTGATGATAACCATTTGACAATTTCAATTTATTTATTTTATTTTTTATTTCTTTATTTTAGAGAAAAAGAGCAGGGGGAGGGACAGAGGGAGAGAATCTCAAGTAGACTCCCCACTGAATGCAGAGCCCAATGAGGGGTTTGATCCCAGGACCCTGAGATCATGACCTGAGCCAAAATCAAGAGCCAGAAACTTAACTGACTGAGCCCCCAGGAGCCCTGACAATTGTGATTTAGATCAACAGCTTCATATTTGAGGATGTGATTTTATAAAATGAAAGTGACGAAAGATTTAAACAAACAAAATTAAACTATTCATTCCCAGAAATACATTTCTATGAGTATGGGCATATTCCTCATATTTTTCTTTATAGTTTGTTTTTTTAAATCAGATTTGAGTGGATTAGGATTAGGGTCAATTCTTGTACCATAGTACACAATGTCCTCTTTCTTTGACTTGCTTTATATTTTTTTGACTGTTTTAAAAAGTCTAATGTTCATGTTCTAAATAAAACATTTCTAATGTGTGAATCATGAAAGTGTTTGTTTAATAGCTATTAATTTGCTCTGCTCAAATATGTAAATGTCTAAATGCTCTTTATTATTGCTCCAATTCACTAATTAAATGTAAGTATTACTGATTTAATGTCTATGTTTAAAACAGATATCTGAGAATTGAATTAACTGTAAATTCTTCTCTTCAAGTAGGAAGGGCTGCTTTTCCCAACTCCTGTCTTCAAAATAGGGCTATAAAATCTAAGGTCAAAGAGAATGTTGTTTAAAACTATCACCTTCAGGCAGCTCTTAACATCACAAATCACTTTTTCTTATATCATTCCCCACTATTAAAATAGAACTAGAAACAATGAGATGTATCTTTACAATGATGACAAGTAAAGGTCACTTATATTCTGTAAAGATATGTCTGCAATTTCAATAAAATTCATTTATAGAAGTTACTGTCACAAAGACAACTGATGGTAAATTTGTTTTAAATTATTTTAAAAGCTTTATTTTATATGGTAGAACAAATGTCAGGGAATCTTAAGACAAAACAAATAGTATCACTAGTACTACTGAAAATGCACAACCTGATTTATTTGCCAGAAATCGTATATAAATACAGTTAAATAACTTTTAATTTTCCAGGTGATTGGAGAGCTAGAATTATCATATATAAAAACTTCTAAAACTTACCAAAAATAAAACAACAATGATAATGCTATCGACTGAATGTTTATATATCCTCAAAATTCATGTGTTAAAGCCTAATCACCAATGTGATATTATTTGGAGGTAAGGCCCGAGGAAAAGTAATTAGGTCATGCAGCTGAAGCCCTCATGAATAGGATTACTCCCATGTAAGAAGAGATAATCGCTCTCTCGGCCATGGCCATGTGAGAAAGCTACTGTCTATAAAACAAGAGGAGGGCCCTGGCTAAGAATCAAACCAAGCTGGCACTCCAATTTCTGATTTCCAGTCTCCAGGACTGTGGAAAATAAATGTTTGCTTTGTTAAGCCCTCTAGTCTATGCGCTCTTTTTAGCAACCAGAAGTGCCTAATCAAATAAGAATTTTATAGACTTTCAATTTTATTATTATCTAATATACATAGTAACTAGAACTGAACTAGTAAAACATTTTCTCTAGAAGTTCTAGATGATTTGATTTAATAATCAAATAAAACTGGCATATATTTATTATAAACACGTCCAGAGGGGCTTAGGAAGGATGACACTTTATAAGACTGGCTTTTAATAAGTTACCCTCCTTAACAGTGGGTTGGTAATGGTGGTTCAATGTATTAAATGTGTTTTGGAGGGCACCCGGGTCACTCAGTTGGTTAAGCATCTGACTCTTTTTTTTTTAAGATTTTATTTTTTATTCGACAGAGTTAGAGACAGCCAGCGAGAGGGGGAACACAAGCAGGGGGAGTGGGAGAGGAAGACACAGGCTCATAGCGGAGGAGCCCGATGTGGGGCTCGATCCCATAACACCAGGATCACGCCCTGAGCCGAAGGCAGACGCTTAATCGCTGTGTCACCCAGGCGCCCCAAGCATCTGACTCTTGACTTTGGCTCAGGTCATGATCTCAGGGTTGTGAGATCGACCCCCCTGTCAGGCTCCACACTGAGCGTGGAGCCTGCTTAAGATTCTTTCTCTTCCTCTGCCTCTGCCCTTCCCACTCAAAAAAAAAATGTGTCTTTTTAGACATTCATTGACGGAATATTAACTACCATAAATTGCAAGGAATTTAAGTTCTGCCTGAGCTTCCAAATGCTCACTATGACCAACTTTAGGGATCAAATTCTTTAATTCTCAAGGAGATATCTATAGAGGAAATCAATTGGATTAATATGGCTCACTTAAAGACTCAAGAGTTAGTCCTTCCTAGGGTCTCACATTGTCTCTGGAGTAGATGTGAAGTTACTTAGGTCAAAGCAATTCCACAGGCAAAAGATGTAGAAATAGCCACTGAATCACAGGTGTGAAATTATATGAGGATGGGTGCCCCTGAAAGATCTTATAGTTAGTTGAGTATTGGAATGATAGAAATATGGGGTCTAATGGAAAAATAAAATGAGTGTTTTTTCCCCACTAGTGAAAGCCTCTCAAAGTATTAAATCTGAAATTACTATTTGTAAAACTTAATAAACTTTGAAAGAAGGTAAAAATTTGTCATTTGACACTTTATATTACCAAAGACTTTGTGAAATGAGGATTTTTTTTTTCTCCAGATACAACAGATCCATGGGCTATACGTCAAATGTTGAGAGACTAACACATCATAGAGGGCAATAATTCATGTAGACTTACTGGCAATAGTTTATTAAAAACCATAAACTCATGGATGCAAGCTCAATTATGCCAAACACAAGAAGCACAAAGAACACTCCATGAAGGCCCATCATAATCAAATTATGTTGCAGTATAATCAAATTACTGAGATATTTCTTATCAGAAACAATGGAAGTGAAAAGACAACAGAGAACATCTTTAACGTATTAAAAATCTGTCAACCTAGAATTTTATCCCCAGTGAAATATTATTCAAAATATGAAGACAAAATAAACCTTTTTGAGATGCACAGAAGCTGAAAGAATTCATCACCAGCAGAACTATAGAAAACACAAAAAGAAGAGTCCTTTAGGCAGGAGGAACATGATATCAGAAGAAAATCTGAACCTACAGAAATGAATGAAGAGTATCAGGGTAGTAACTATAAGGGTAAATTAATTGAATTTTTTAAAAAAATTAAATACATTTAAAACATAATCGACTAAAAAATAAGAATGCAGTGTAGCATTCATAATATATGTAAAAGTAAAAAAGTATGACAATAATAGTATAAATGCCAGGTGGAGAAAAATGGAAGAATACTTTGGCAAAGATCTTATTTATATGTGAAATTGTGTGATATCACTTGAGAGTATAGTGTGAAAAATTAGAGATATTTGCTATGAGTTCTAAGTTCTAATTAGACAAAGGAGTGTAGTTAATAAACTGACAAGAAAGAGAAAATAGACACATAAAATATAGTCAATTAAATTGAAAGAGGCAAAAAAAGAGAAAATGACAGTGGACATAGAACAGATGAGATGAATTGAAAACACTGTAAGATGATAGATTTAAACATAACCCTAGCAGGGGTGCATGGGTGGCACAGTTGGTAAGAGACCAACTTTTGGTTTCCCGCTCAGGTGGTGATCTCAGGGTTGTGAGATCAAGCCCCGTGTAGGAATCCCTGCTAAGCTCAGAGTCTGCTTGGAATTCTCTCTCCCTCTCCCTCTGAACCTCCTGCTCATGCACTCTCTCTCTCTCTCAATAAATACATAAATCTTTAAAAAAAAAAACAAAATAAATATAACCCTAACAATTATCACATTAAATATATATCCCAATTAAAAGGCAGATTGTCAGGATAAAAAAGCAAAACCCAACTATTTGTTTCCTATAGTATATAGTATGTAAAGCAGATTTTCCATAAAGAGACAAATTAAAAGTAAAAAGATGAAAAACACAGCATTCTATGGTGCATCAAAAGAAAGCTGGAGAGGTTATATTGATGTATCAGACAAAGTAGATTGTGTAGAAAAAAAAAGACCATTTTACAATGATAATGCTCAATTCATCAAAGGAATATAAATCCTCATCATTTATGCATTTAACAATGGAATTTTAAAATACATGAAGCAAAACCTGATAGACTATCAAAGACAAAGAAGCAAATACACAGTTACAGCAGGAGATTTCAATTTCTCCCTCTCAATAGCTGGTAGAACAAGTAGAATGGAAATCATCAGTAAAAAACTCTTGACCTACTTGAGATTTAAAGAATGCTCCATACAGCAACAGCAGAAGACAAATATTCTTTTTCAATTGTATACAGAATTTCTTCCCAAAATATAACACCTTACAGATCACAAAAAAAACCTCAATAAATATTAATGGATTCAAGTTCTATGAAGTATGTTCTCTGAACGAGGTAGAATTAAATTATAAATCACAGAATGATCTCTAGAAATATCTGCAAATATTTGGACACTAAATAATATACTTCTGTACAATATGTGTGTCAAAGAATAAAAATGGAAATTAGAAAGTATTTTGAATTGAAAATACCATATGTCAAAATTTATGGTGTGCCACCAATGGGGTACTTTTAAGGAAATACTTAGTCTGAAACACTTTTAACTATCTCACTTTTGATCTCAGTCTCTATCATTTATTATTTTTGAATGTTATCTTTTATTTATTGACACTATTACATAGACAAAGTAGAGTTATTTTTTTCTAAAACTGGATTCCCTTTCTTTCATTTAATTCTTTTAAGTGTCAACAGTATAATTGTTCACTTCATCTTCAAGGTCATGCTTCCGTTTTGTTTTGGTTTTTTTTAGCTGTAGAAATTTTGCAAAGACCTCTAGTTTGTATTAACAATCTAATAGTAATCTATTAGTCTAATCATATGATGTAATATAAATGTATTAATAATCTGGTCATCTAAGGAAGAGAGATCTCTCTATGCAGTGTTTAGGAAAAATTGTTCATGTAGGATGTATTTGACCTCCTTAGTGTCTGTCCTTTGGATCTTCTCATTCCCTCTTCCAAACTTCCACATGAAATATGACTGAAACACTTTTCGTCTAGCAGAGATGAACTCTACTTGAGATCTTTTCCTGCTCTTAAACTTTAGATGTCATACCTAAAAAGAATTTATGAAACATATGACAGCTTATATAAACACCTGTCCATCACTACTTAGTTGAAGAAAGAGAACATTACATACATAACCCCGGTATTCCTGCCAGTACACAATCATATTTTTCCTTCTTTATTCAGAGTTAACTATTACCATGAAAAATTTGTTGATTATTTCTTTGTGTATTTTTCTATTTTAATCACATATTTATCCATTTTTAAGCAAACACAATAGTTTTTATATTTTTAAGCTTTTTTTCAATAGAATCATATGTATCCTTTTTTGACTTCCTTCTTACAAACACCATATAAATTTAAGGCGTGTGTTTCTGGGGTGCCTGGGTGGCTCACTCAGTTAAGCATCTGCCTACAGCTCAGGTCATGATCTCAGGGTCCTGGGGTTAAGCCTCAGGTCAGGCTCTCTGCTCAGCTGGGAGTCTGCCTCTCCCTCTCACTCTCCTTTTCTCTCCCTTTCTTTCAAACAAACAAATAAAAAAAAATCTTAAAAAAAATAAGATGTGTGTTTCTGTTAATGCATGCAGTTAAAATTTTTTGATTCTTAGTCGGGGGGGGGGGGTCACCACCTAGAGAGCACTTTGGAATTCTATGATGCTTTTGTTTCTCACTATGATAGAAAAATACTGCTAGCATTTAGTGGGACATGTGTCAGGTATGTTAAAAATCATTGGTGTGGTTTATTCATGTTTGCTTTTATATTTAATTTGATCAGCTACCACAAAGTATTTATTCTTTTGAATAGTACTGACATTTGAGTTAGTTCTAGGCTTCTTTTTTTTTCAATTTTTTTAAAGATTTTATTTATTTGAGAGACAGAGAGAGGGAGAGAGAAAGAGAGAGAAGAGCATAAGCAGGGGGAGGAATGGAGGGAGAAGGGGAATCAGGCTCCCCATGGAGCAGAGAGCCCAGTGTGGGGCTCAATCCCAGAACCCCAGGATCATGACCTGAGCCGAAGGCTTAACTGATTGAGCCACCCAGGAGTCCCCTAAGCTTCTTTACTTAGACTTGACTGTTAGCTCTTTCTTTCTGCAATAATTCTGCTATTAGTGTACATGTCTCCTGGAGCAGATAGTTTCTTTCTTTTAATTGAACTTAACTATATTTGGTATAAAAACTAGCATCAAATTTAAGTTAGAGAATATTTATTCCATTTCCTATTATTTTCTGGAAGACTTTAAATAAGATTAGAAGTATTTTTTAACTTTTTTTTAAAGATTTTATTTATTTATTTGAGAGAGAGAAAGACAGAGAAAGCAGGAGTGCAGAGGGGAGGGATAAACAGACTCCCTAATGAGCAGGGAGCCAGATCCAGGATTCAATCCCAGGACTCTGGGATCACCCTTCGACCTGAGCCGAAGGTAGACACTTAAGTGACTGAGCCACCCAGGTTCCCCGGATTAGAAATATTTGTTCCTGAATATTTTATTAGATTTGGAATAAATCCACTTTGCCTCTGTTTATTTTTAGTGGCCAGATTTTTAAGCTATTAATTTAGTATTACTGATAAAAGTACTATTCATGTTTCCTATTTTTATGAGTCTTTTGATTAAATGGTATATTTCTACATATGCATCTTTCTGTTAATATTTTCAAGTTACTTTCATAATATCCTATTATAATCTATAGTTTATTTTTTACTTAAATCCAGTATTTTCCTCTAAATATTTAATGCTTTATTCTCTTTTTAAAATCCAATATTGGGGAGCCTGGGTGGTTCAGTTGGTTAAGCATCTACCTCTGGCTCAGGTCATGATCTCAGGGTCCTTGGATTGAGACCCACATTGGGCTAAATATTTTTTTCGTGGTTTAGGTAATTTAAAAAATTTTCCATACTTATAGGATTATTCTAATTTTCTTTTGCTATTATTTTCTAGCTTAGGTTCATATACTCTGCCAAGGCAATATTTTATTATGAAAGCAATTATTTCAAATCTATTATGTTACATTTTATAACCATGAACACAGTCAGTTTTGGTAAATGTCCTCTACAATAAAAAAAAGTACTAATTCTTGGCAGCCTTGTTTGATGTCATTTGATGTCAATTCATCAAATTTGTTATTGGTGCAATTCAATTGTGCTTTATCCCTATTGATTTTATGTCATCTTAATATATCAATCACTGAGAGATGTGTGTTAAAATATTCCACTAAGATGATAGATATTTCAATTTCTTTTATACTTCAATTTTGGTTTTCACATATTCCATGTAATTAAGTACATACACGCACTTAAAGTTATATCATCTAGTGATGACCTTTTTGTCATTATGTAGTACCATTCTTTATTTCTAATTACTGCTTTTGTCAAAAAGTATCAATATAGCCAAAATCAGCTATCTTTTATTTAATTATTTTTCATATATCCTTTTATAAAATTACTTTAGTGTAAACCTATTATTGTCATTATTATAATTCTTATGGCCATAATTTTTTTCTAGTTCCATTCAAGAAAAGCTCAGAGCTTGCATCTGTACAATGAATTTGTTCCAATGAATAATGCAAGTATTGAAAATTTCCCTAAAATTTGTAATATGGGTTTCACTGATCTTCAGACTTGAATGTTTTACCATTGTTTTCTTTGTATAACGTGGCAGAGCTTGGAACTTATATTTGCCAAGTTTTATTGTGGTAGAAATTTTAATTGAGCACATAACCAGCCAGGTAATAATTACATTTTTAAATCTTCTCCTAGGTATGTCTGACCATGTAACCAAGTTCTGGCAATGAGATGTGAGCAAAAGTGATAATGGCAACCTCTGTGAAATGTCCTGAGTAGAAATACACATGCTCTTTCTTTCGCCCACTTTTTTCCCCTTCCTCCTTGATTAGAATAAAGATAAATAAATTTTAGATAAGGAGACAAGGAGAATGCTTCGTAATACACAAGACTGAAGATCCTATACTCAATGCAGCCACCATCTGAAGCCAGTCTTACTTGTACTTGGACCACTACATTATCGAGAAACAAAACTTTTTTCTGATAAACCCACTGTATTTAAAGAATATTTTTATAGCACCCTATACTGTATCTTAATAATGTGACTACTTATGGATGCTTTAATTTAATATGGGTAAAATGAATATGGAAAAACTAGTGAACCAATTTGAAATTTGATAAAATATTATATGTGTTTATCTTTTGCATATTATAGGTTTTATTCAGATACAAGTGGAATAAAAAATAAATGAATTGTAAAAATTGGGCCACTTTGAAAATTATAATGTTTTCTCTTTTTTTTCTTTCTGAGTGCAGCACCACCCCTAATTATCCCCAGGCATCCATATGAATTATTATAGAAGAAATACAAAAAGAGGGGGAATAATAATATACAGTTTCTTACATCCAAACAGGATCATGAAGACAAGTTTCAGTAATTTTCATGATTGTATATTTGCTAAATCTGCTAAATATCCAAAATCTCTTCATCATTCTTGACATCCTATAATTTTGCATGTCAGCAACTGAATTCGGAGCCCTATGAGCATATAGTTGTTCCAGGATGCAGAGAAAACATCTCTGTAAATGATTAAGGTTCAGTTAAAGGCAGGAAAAAGTAAGATTATGTAAGGGGAGACAAAATTAAATTTCATTCCACTGGTGACCAAAAGTTTTTGAGAATGAGACAGAGAATATGTAGAGCTGGTTAACCTCTCTATATGACTTTTTTTCATTGTAAAAAGGTGAAAATGATAATTTAAGACTTCCTTCACATACTTGCTGGAACACTTAGCATGATCTTAACTATACATAAAACATAACCATTTAGTTAATGTTAGTTTATTTACTGGTATCATAACACCCATCCATCATTTTCTATGCTGTATATAGGTGTGTGTAGACATCCATTCATTCAACATTGTATGCTGGAGTGTATGCATACAAATACTGGAGCTTTAAGAATTGATGTCATATAACTAATGAGGTATTGAATTCTGTTATGGTACTGTAGGACAGATAAAATGATAAAGCACTATTTTAGCCCAAGTTCCTTATAAATGATAGAGCTCGAGGTATAAAATGAAGTGCTTATACTTTCCTAGATAGTGAAGTCCTAGGAGACCAGAGTGAGGGAAATAGGAATGTCGGGCATGGAAAGAAACAGCACGAATATAATGAAGTATGTTACTGAACTGGCCACAGTGTTATAACAAGAATGGTTGATCACCGAAATTTAATGGACATCTTTAGAGATTCTGTATGAAAGAAAAGAGAATTTACCAATTCTCTTCTATCTCAGGTACACTGGTCAAAATCTGCCCCACATTGAGTTGATTCTCTTGTGGAATTTTCAGGTTGCATTCCTGGGCCCTTCAGCAGCCACTTGGAAAGGTGAATGCATTGTGATGATTCCCTACGGATGTTTGTGATCCTAGACCTTTACTCCAGAAGAATCCATACAAAAGAAGCAGTCTAGTATCATTCTGAAGTATAAACATTTTGTACTTAGACATATATGGATTTAGAACTTGTGCAGCCCCTTAAATCTGATTACCTTTGGACAATTTACCAAAATCCCCTATTTCCTAGTATACATATTTTTAAAATATAGATAATAACTGTGTTTAACGTAGACATTATAGTGAGAATTAAAAGCACGCAATGTTATCCCTCGACCTGCTGAATGGTAAATCCTCAAAAATATTCTCTCTTATTACAGTGTATTACTATAATATGCTATTATTATAATGTATTCGACATACGTTACTCTAGAATGGATAGAAGGAATTTATAATGTCACTAATAAATGTATCTTATATCTGGGCATATTTGGAGCTTTAAGGTTTTTTTTAAGGGCTAATGATAACACTTGCCAAAATTTCATATTCTGAGGACAACATTCAAACTGCCAATAACTCTATAGTCTTGACTACCCTAATTAAAACCTCACCATCTGAATTATTGAAGCCTCTTCGAAAAGTCAAGTAGAGGATGGTTTCATGGAGCCTTTAATATTTACAGAATTTTTAATCTCATTTTTTTCAAATTGGCAAAGAAGAAGTCAAACTCTCTCTCTTCGCAGGTGTCATGATACTTTATATGGAAAACCCAAAAGACTCCACCCCCAAATTACCAGAACTCATAGAACATTTCAGCAATGTGGCAGGATACAAAATCGATGCCCAGAAATCAGTTGCATTTCTATACATGAACAATGAGACTGAAGCAAGAGAAATTAGGGAATCGATTCCATTTACAATAGCACCAAAAATCATACAATATCTCAGAATAAACTTAACCAGAGAGGTAAAGGATCTATACTCTAGGAACTACAGAACACTGATGAAAGACATTGAAGAAGACACAAAAAAGATGGGAAAACATTCCGTGTTTATGGATCAGAAGATAAACATAGTTAAAATGTCTATGCTACCCAGAGCAATCTACATGTTTAAAGCCATCCCATTCAAAATACCAATGACATTTTTCAAAGAGCTGGAACAAACAGCCCTTAAATTTGTGTGGAACCAGAAAAGACCCTGAATCGCCCAAAGGAATGATGAAAAAGAAAAACAAAGCTGGGGGCATCACGTTGCCTGATTTCAAGCTATACTACATAGCTGTGATCAACAGGGCAGCATGGTACTGGCGCAAAAACAGACACATAGACCAGTGGAACAGAATAGAGATTCCAGAAATGGACCCTCAGCTCTATGGTCAACTAATCTTTGACAAAACAGGAAACAACATCCAGTGGAAAAAGACAGTCTTTTCAATAAATGGTGCAGGGAAAATTGGACAGCTATATAAAAAAGAATGAAACTTGACCACTCTCTCACACCATACACAAAGATAAACTCTAAATGGATGAAAGACCTCGATGTGAGACAGGAATCCATCAAAATCATAGAGGAGAACATAGGCTGTAACCTCTTCGACATCAGCCACAGCAACTTCTTTCATGACACATCTCCAAAGGCAAGAGAAACAAAAGAAAAAATGAACTTGCGCGACTTCATCAAGATAAAAAGTTTTTGTACAGCAAAGGAAACAGTCATCAAAACAAACAGGCAACCCATGGAATGGGAGAAGATATTTGCAAATGAAACTACAGATAAAAGGCTGGTATCCAAGATCTATAAAGAACTTCTCAAACTCAGTACATGAGAAACAAATAATCAAATCAAAAAATGGATAGAATATAAGAAATAGCAGGGAGGTCGGTAGGAGAAGGAAGGGAAGAATGAAGGGGGGGTAAACAGAAGGGGGAATGAACCACGAGAGACTATGGACTCTGGGAAATAAACTGAGGGCTTCAGAGGGGAGGGGGGTGGGGGGTGATGGGTATTAAGGAAGGCACATATTAATGGAGCAATGGGTGTTATATGCAAACAATGAATCATGGAACACTACATCAAAAACTAAGGATGTACCTTATGGTAACTAACATAGCAATACAATTTTTAAAAATGGGCAGAAGACATGAACAGACACTTTTCCAATGAAGACATACAAATGGCTAACAGACACATGAAAAAATGGTCAAAATCATTAGCCATCAGGGAAATTCAAATAAAAACCACAATGAGATACCACCTTACGTCAGTTAAGATGGCAAACATTGACAAGGCAAGAAACAGCAATTGTTGGAGAGGATGTGGAGAAAGGGGATCCCTCTTACCCTGTTGCTGGGAATGCAAGTTGGTACAGCTACTTTGGAAAACAGTGTGGAGGTCCCTCAAAAAGTTAAAAATAGAGCTACCCTATGATCCAGCCATTGCACTACTGGGTATTTACCCCAAAGATACAGACATAGAGATGAAGAGAAGTGCCATATGCACTCCAATGTTCATAGCAGCATTGTCCACAATAGCTAAATTGTGGAAGGAGCCAAGATGCCCTTCAATAGAGGAATGGATAAAGAAGATGTGGTCCATATATACAATGGAATATTACTCAGCCATCAGAAAGAACGATTACTCAACATTTGCAGCAACATGGACGGGACTGGAGGAGATTATGCTAAGTGAAGTAAGTCAAGCAGAGAAAAACAATTATCATGTGGTTTCACTCATTTACGGAACATAAGAAATAGCAGGGAGATCTGTAGGAGAAGGCAGGGAAGAATGAAGGAGGGATAAACAGAAGGGGGAATGAACCACGAGAGACTATGGACTCTGGGAAACAAACTAAGGGTTTCAGAGGGGAGAGAGGTGGGAGATTGGGACAGGCCGGTGATGGGTATTAAGTAGGGCACGTATTGCATGGAGCACTGGGTGTTATACACAAACAACGAATCAAGGAACACATCAAAAACTACATGGTGACTAACATAATAAAAAATTTAAAAATAAAATAAAATAGAAAAAGAATTTTTAATCTCATTTTATTTCCAAAAGAGACATTCTTTAAATTAATTATTTCTTATAGATATAATATGATTTTAATACACACTGAATTTAATTTAGCTTCCTGAAGAAATACTAAGGCAATTAATTCTGAGACTTACAACGATATAATTGAATGAGAGCACTGTAGCAGTTACCCTGTTATTTTTTTTATGGGAAGTAATATTTTATGCATAGATTATTAAAAACTGCTTGAGACTCTGAGGGGCTTACCAAATATGATTAACAGCTCCTCTGTCAGAATTTTGAATGAATAAAGAATGAACCAAGAAGTATTAGATGAAGGCCAGAATAATCCCTTTATGTCTATTATTAAGACTCAGAAGAAAGGCTCATGTGTGAGTTAATTGTTTTCCACATGGTAAGGCACAGCATACGCCTGGAAGAGTAGTGTTACCTATGAGCAGCTGGCTCCCAAGGGGAATGTGAGAACCAAACATAACCAGTTACTTTTGTCCAAACTTTAGAGTCAGAAATGTCACTTCTTCATGGGCATGGGTATGGAGAAAAGAGAGCTGTAATGTTCTAGGGAAAATATGTCTTCAAGGAAGTTAGGAGTAGGAAACAAGGATTTCCCCCCACTGTGAATGATCCATAAATTCATAAGCTTTCATGTTGAAAGTATATTTTAAGTAAAATCTCTATGGTTACAAAGCAATAATAACTTCCTCACAATTTGGAAGTTATAAGAAAACAAAATACTAGACCTAAGAATGATGGTAACTGCATGACAGTAAATTTATTTTAAAAGAGACTTTGACAGATTAAGTAAGTATAAGCACTGAAAAATGAACTCTAGAAAGAGATTATTAATCTAGATACAAAACTGGTTAATTGGATTATAAGACAATGAAACAGTAACCTTTGGGGTTATTTGAAATAATTTTTCATAAATAATTTTTATTTCTACCAGACAAAAATCTTCAAGGTATCATGTTTTTTTGGAGAGTCTGATTCAAAATCAATGGTAAATATTAAATGAATCAAAGTCATTTTACTCTACAAAATCAAATAATTCTTAGATGGGTCTGTTAAACAATACTTTGAGTATGAAAAGACATGCATTCTTTTGTCTAATTTTTACTTTCTACACTTTTTAAAAAACAATTTCTCCAAAGTATTAATTCTTAAAAGTGTGTAATCAAAAATAATTTACCCGTTGTAGAAGAATTCGTAAGTGCTAGAAGGAGACAATGATGGTCTCTGAATTATGAGGCCAGTACGTACCTTCTCCACCAAACTACAAGCCTTACAATTAACTTTCCAACAGTATCATTCTCAAAAATAAAACTATCTAAAAATTAGTATTCACTTCACAATTGCCAGTTTTTAAATGTTAAAAAGCTGAAGCAAGAACTGTATTCTTAGTATAGCCAGAACTGAAATCAACTTCTTGGAATCCTAAAACACCTGTTAACCAACCATTCATTTTTCCATTTTTGTCTAAGTAAATAAAAATCTGATTTTATTTTTAGTGTAAAAATTAAAAAACAAGTTTCTAACTTATTCCAATTAGAATAGCAGAAACAGACCCTAAATACAGACAGCAAACTTACGGTTGCATGAGGGGAAGTGGTGGGGATATGGGCAAAATGGGTAAAGGGGAATGGGACTTACAGGCCCACAGTTATGGAGTGAGTAAGTCACAGCAATGAAAGGTACAGCGCAAGGAACACAGTCAATGATACTGTAATAGCCGTGTACGGTGACAGATGGTAGCTACATTTGTAGTGAGCACAGCACAGTATATAGACTTGTCTAATCACTTTGTTGTACACCTGAAATGAATATAATACTGTCTGTTGACTATACTTCAATACAAAATAAAATAAAGTGAATACACCACAAAAAATAGAATAGTGTTATTGTTATGGGATGGAGTAAAAAGAATGCATCCAATATTAATGTGGTGGTGGGGGGACAGACTAATAAATTAATGGACATTAACCTTCTGTGTTTATATTCATTGATACATGAGAATTACATATGTAAAGATTTATTCTAGAAATTATTTATTTAAAAATGTATTTTTATAATTGTATTTATAAGTATAAGCTGGCTGTTTTTGAACAGAAACACCTATGCACAATATTCTGTATAAACTTTTAATATGACAGAAAGAGCATTTCAAGAATCCAATCCCTGAAGTACTAATAGTAAACACCTATTCAACATGGTATGTATTTTTTAAACTTTTACTGAGATGATTTTTTAAAAACTGCTTAGCATACTCTAGTTTATAATGTGACGGGATTTATGAATAATCGGAAACAGGATGTCATATCACATTGTATCCACTCAAACCTTGGAGACATAACTCTTGAAAAGGTCTCAAGTCCCCTTAGAGACATCTGCCTCTTCAAGGCATTTTCACAGTATTCTGGAAGATTAACAGACACATCCCTAGATATTCAGATAGGAATATAAAAAGCTCATCTTGGAAGAAATTTTATAATTTCAACTCTATTAACATTTCAAGGACAGTAGGTTGCATTCAAGAGGGCTGTGGAGTTCAGTCTTAAGTGCTACAATTTTATATTGTAAGCACAATAATCAACTCTGTTAGCTTACTGCATACTCCTATCGCACATGAGAATGAAGTACCTCAACATTATTTTAGTGACCTGAAACAGTCACACAAATATTGAGCAATTTAAGTCATAGTTGACTTATTCCTAAATATTTTGTGATAGACTACTGAAATTTAGCTTCCAATATATTATAATTGGCACTAAAGTTGAGGGTGATAAATAATATAGACTGAACTGTGTGGCTTTTGAAAAAAAAAGTATTCTGAAAGGAAGTTAACATACACTAGTAATTTTTAAAATGTCAGAGAACCTCTAGTGTTTTTCACTGATGCATCAGGATTCTTTCATTGTCTGACAAATTTAAATGTAAAAATGTAATATAATTTTTCTAAACACTAGTAAGGTGAGTCAAAATTTAAATTTATTTATACTAAACTCTGAAATAGACAATGAATGTGTTGACTTCAGCTACCACGTCAACTCATAATAAAGCTTTTTTAGTTATTTCTGAGCATGCATTCAAACTTCTTAGAAATGTCATGGATATGTCCATTCATATAAAGTTTTACAAAGAACACCCTGGTGTAGCACAAATCTATTTATTCAAATTGCTGGAAAAATTCAGATACATGTTCTTAAGTTATGCATTGATCATGGCTGCATGAAGACACATGTAATGATAAGAACATATTACAGATATGGTGTCCATTTCAGTTTTGCACACTTGTCATTTGGCTTCCATATTTATAAAACTTTTGTGCAAGTTTTAATTTATGTATTCTCCTCAATCTAAAATATCTTACTACTGATATAAGAGTCTGGCTAGCTTAACTACAAATTAAACTGAAATTGCCAGGTGAAAAATTAAATTGGAGGGTTTTCATGTTTATTTCATGTGATTTTTAAAACATTAACAAAATACAGACAACGGTATAATCTCTTGGCTTTCTGCCAGTAAAAGCCCACACACTTACTCTTAGTTCTGGACTTCTACCATGGGTTTCGGTATTCCTAAATTATCCACACTTAAATCTCCAGCTCAAATAGCACTCCCTCAGAGTGCCTCAGATTACCTATTTAAAGATTTTGTTTCCTATTTTTAAAATTTATTTTTTCCAGCTCTATTGAGGTATAATTGACAAATAAATATTGTATATATTTAAGGTGTACAGCATGATGATTTGATACATTGTAAAATGATAACCACAATCAAACTAGTTAACAAATCCATCACCTCACAGGTACCATTGTGTGTGTGTGTGTGCGCATATGTATGTGTGTGTATGGTGAGAACCCAAGATCTATTCTCCAAGCAAATTTCAAGTACAATACAGTATTGTTAACTATAGCCTTAACAGATACATTATATAAAGTTATTTTAGTATTTATTTGTTTCAGTGATTTTTCTCTGCCTAAATTTGCTATACTATAAGTTCCACGAGGATACGGATTTTGTCTGTTCTATTCAAGAGTGTCTGGAATCAAGTATACTAAAGAGAGAAGATTAGAAGGTAAGGACAATAAAGGTTGGCAAATGAGATGTTAATCATTTGTATCATCTTACAGAAAATGGGAAGAATTTGGCTTTTACTCAGAAAAGGGTAAAAACCACTGGAGAAGATAATGCTAAGTGAAATAAGTCAAGCAGAGAAAGACAATTATCATATGGTTTCACTCATTTATGGAACATAAGAAGTAGGAAGATTGGTAGGAGAAGAAAGGGAAGAAGAAAGGGGGAGGTAAATAGAAGGGAGAATGAACCATGAGAGACTCTGGACTCTGGGAAACAAACTGAGGGCTTCAGAGGGGAGGGGGATGGGGGAATGGGATAGGCCGGTGATGGGTATTAAGGAGAGCACGTATTTTATGGTGCATTGGCTGTTATACGCAAGTAATGAATCATGGAACTTTACATCAAAAACTAGGGATGTACTGTATGATGACTAACATAATATAATAAAAAAATAGTATAAAAAAAAAGCCACTGGAGAGCATGCTGTGATTCCCGTTTCCAAAAGTTTACTTGGTCTTTTTTTTTTTTTTTTGTAAGTTCACGGCCAAAGATTGAGAGAGAGAAGAAAGGCAGCTAGAAAGATTAAAACATAATAATTATAATTTTATTAACATTAGTTATATTTATTTTGTGTCTTCACCAAGATAATCATTGTATGTAGGGGTATAATAGCATGAAAACTCAGAAAGGATATTAAAATGTCCCTGAAAACTTAGTAGGGTTTAATATAATGATATTTTTAACCAAAATATAATGCACACATTCTGTTTCACAGTTTAAGTTTATACTATAGATATAGTATATGCTGAAGATATTATTTTTATAAATGACAAGCGTGCAAAACTTAACATATCAATATCTCACAATAAGTTCCCCAAATCATTGACTGTAGAGTACTATGTACTTAATGCTGTGGTCCCTAAAGACAGACTTTCCTTAGACACATATCCATTCTGTCCTTATCTGCTTAATGCCATGGCCTCTTATCTATAACTTACCTACTATATTTTCATTTATGAACAAGATAGATTATAAGTTAAACTGTTCATCTGTGAAGTACATAGCATAATAATTTGTTGAAATCTGCATTTTTTCAGACAATTCCAGTTATTTCACAACCCTACAAGAGTTGTTCAACTCTCTTTTACAAATGATGAAATTTATCTGCAGGAACTAGAACGTATCTGCATGGCCATTCAACTAGCAACATTTTATGGATTTTAAGTATAATCTCTCTGACCCGAAATCTAGAGTGAATGCTGCAAGAATAAATACTAAAAGGAAGAGAGTAAAGAATTGTGGAATTTGAAATATAATAACGAAGTCAAATATCACAAATAACTCTAAAATAAAATGAATATTAGCTTTTTTGAAGAGACAGCAGAGCATCGTACAGGAGAAAAGAATTTGAAAATATGACTGAGTTCTCCCCCACAAAAGAAGTTAATGAGACAGGAAACAATAACTGTTGAGGAGGATGTGGAAAAAGGGGAACCTTCTTACACTGTCGGTGGGAATGAAAGCTGGTACTTAAAAACGGTATGTAGGTTCCTCAAGAAGTTAAAATTAGAGCTACCCTATGACCCAGGAATGCACTACTGGGTGTTTACCCCAAAGATACAGATGTAGTGAAAAGAAGGGGCACATGCACCCCAATGTTCATAACAGCAATGTCCACAATAGCCAAACTCTGGAAAGAGCCAAGATGTCCATCAACAGATGAATGGATAAAGAAGTTGTGGTTCATATATACAATGGAATATTACTCATCCATCAGAATGGATGAATACTTACCATTTGCAATGACGTGGATGGAACTGGAAGGTTATTATGCTGAGTGAAATAACTCAATCAGAGAAAGAAAATTATCATATGGTTTCACTCATATGTGGAGTATAAGAAACAGCTCAAAGGATCATAGGGGAAGGGAGGGAAAACTGAGAAGTCATCAGAGAGGGAGAAAAACCATGAGAGACTCAACTATAGGAAACAAACTGAGGGTTCCTGGAGGGGAGGTCGGTGGGGGAATGGGGTAATTGGGTGGTGAGATTTAAGCAGGGCACATGATGTGATGAGCACTGGGTGTTATAAGCTACTGATAAACTACTGAACACTACATCTAAAACTAACTATGTACTACATGTTAGCTAATTGAATTTAAATTAAAAAGGAAACTGAGTGAACACTATAAAATCTGATTATATAGATTATATAGAAAGATAAAGATAAATAATGTGTGCATATATATGTGTATATATACATATGTACATATCAAGATTTATAAACACTAGAGTTGTATCCAGTACAAAAATAGTAATAGGTGAGAAGGTTATGAAAAATAACAATGTTTAAACATGGCCAGGTGGTATTTTGAAATATGATTTCAGAGATGTACTTACCAAAAATGAATCTCCTAACAAACATAACATTTGTCCATAACAAAACATATTTCTTCCTAAACCTTTATAATTTATTTATAATCATTTATCATGCAATACTCTGAGTATTTTGAAATGATCACTGTTGGAAAAGTGTGACCATTGAGCATTATAAATATATATGAAATTGATTTTAGTATGTATGTTACAGGTCATTAAACACTAATATTTTGTTCTACATACTGTACTCGGCATATATACTAGGCAGGTTTTCTTTCCTGGGTTCAAATTTAAAGAAAGGTAGCATACTCCCCCTGCTACCTGAAAGCAGACGTTCTAACCCAGTCTTTTCCCTTACAGATGAAAAACAGCAAGTACTTCACCTACTTTACATTTAATAATATTTGTTTTTTATAAAGCTTCTATTTAGATTTCAAGTCAAGCAAAACAGCCCATCTACGTAGAAGAGGTCCATGATAGGTGATTATCTGAGCATGACTGGGCTACTTGCAGAAAGGAAGGAAGACATTCGGAAGAAAAGGAACTAAGCAGCGTGTTCAAGTAAATGAGAATACTTTCATTAACTTTTAGAATGTACACTTTGACTTTAAAATTAAAAAAATAATTCAACTGCAAGCTTAAGAACAGATAAAAAAGCTGTTGCTGGGAAATACAAAACAGCTGGCAATCTTGTATATTAGAAAACAAAGTCAATCAGTTGAAAGCACTAATTTCACAAAGGGTGAATTGCCACAATTCCAAAAATAGTTTATTTTACATCAAGGTTATTCATCTTAATCCTTAATGCAGTTTCAGGAAAAAAAAAATTTTAAAGTTCTTCAGAATAATTAACCTATCAGTAAACTGACAGGAATTTTAGGTCTGGAAGACTATTTACAGGCCACTAACTCATAAAATTTTAGTGTTCAAAGAACATTTTATTGTGCTTATTTTTTTTTAAGATCAGAAATTCTACCATCTGAGCAAGTGTTTAATGTTTGATGTGAATTTTTAAAAAGTGACTATTGAAAGTACAATTTTTCCAAATGCCTGAGAAAAATTTCCTTGTCTTCCTAACTACTAAATATCAATTTGCCTAGGAAATTTGTGATCTGTATTGATCAAGATCTATCTCCAGACTGATAATTCACCTCAATACTTGGATATTAGCATATCCATTTTTGATATAGCAAATTATTTTATTGTCTGTCTGCTACTTTGTCACATCCAGCCCTCCATTTTCCTAGCTATCCTGACCATTTTGAGGATCTCCTCAAACAGAACTTTCAAATGATGCAGAGACTCTAGGGTTAATACCTGACAAAATAGGGGATTCCAGTGATAGACATATAAAGCATTCACTACGATTTGTCTGCACTAATATTATACAGATTTTTAAATGTTTTTAAAACATTTCCCTACTAGGGGAACTGCACAGTAAACAACATATATAACACGTGGTGAAAGTGCTACAGAGAAAGCGCAAGGGAGGGATGGGGTGAGATGCACAGATCTTCCTCAACTTACGATGGGGTTTGACTCAAAAAACTCATTGTAAATTGAAAATATCGGGCTGAAAATGCATTTTAATACGCCTAACATACTGAACATCATAGCTTAGCCTAGCCCACCTTAAACAAGAATACTTACATTAGCCTACAGTTGGGTAAAATCATCTAACACAAAGCCTAATTTATAATAAAATGTTGAATACCTCATTTAATGTATTGAATACCACACTGAAAGTGGAAAGCAGACAGGCTGTATGGATACAGAATCGTTGTAAATGTATCAGATATTTACTATTACGATCGTGTGGCTGACTGGGGGCTGTGCCTTGCTGCCCCTGCCCTGCATTGGCAGAGTATCCTACCACATGTTGCTAGGCCAGGAAAAGATCAAAATTCAAAGTCTAAAGTACAGCTTCTACTGAACACGTATCATTGTCCCACCACTGTAAAGCTAAAAAATTCTACGTTGAACTATCATAAGTTGGAGACTGTCTATACTTGGTTTGTGAGAGGAAGACACTGAAAGTAGAACTATCAGCTGCAAATGTACCATAGAACAGCAAGGAGACCAATTTTTGGAAAACAAAAGTACAGGAAGTGGAGGATATAAGATTAAAAAGGTAACTGGTATTGGGAAGGGCAGGCTCCATACACACTCCTGTTCTTCACTGTTCGATACTGTAAAGAATTAGAGGGTAAGTATTTGAAAGAGTAATAGCATAAAATGAATTTATAAAAGATCATTCTATCTGCTATGTTTCAAAGATAAATATAAGGGAACAGTTAGAGGAAAAATTAGAAGGTAACAATAATAATCTAGATGAGAAATGATGGCAGACTATCAAGAAGTAGACATGAAGCTGTTGCAAAGTGGTAGAATTTTGAATTCATTTTGAAAGTAGAGCAAATAGGCTGCTAAGGGATTGAATTTGGGGTGTGAAAAAAAGGGAAGACTCAGGAGTGAACCTAAGTTTTGGCCCTAGTAACTAACATTATGGAGTAGTATATAATTAAAATAGGAAGGACTAAATGAAGAAGGCCCAGTTTGAGAGAAATGAAAAAGAATTTGCTTTATGACATGGTGAGGTTAAAATATCTATTAGACACCTTTAGCAGATGCCAAGGGAATAGTTGAATATATCAGTTCAAGGAATAGTTCTAGGTTGGTGATATAAATTATAGGAACATCAGCTCAGATATGATACTTAAAGCAATGCAATTTCATGAGATAGCCAAGACAGTACATGTAGATGGTTAAGAGAGGTCTAATCACCAAGCCTTGGAACCATCCCACACTAAGTCACAGAGAAGCAAAGGAGACTTAGAAGGAGAATGGAGTAAGATACATGACCTGAAAGCCAAGTAAAAAAAAATGATACCTACCAGAGAGGAACAGGTGATTAACTATGTCCAATTTTCTGTCAACTGCAATAAAGATAGAGTGTTTGCCAATATGAAGGCCACTGATGTTTTTACAAAGCAATTTCAATGGCATAGTAGTGGAAAACAGCTTATTAAAATAGCTGCAATAAAGAACGGCAAGAGAGGAATTGGGGACATAGAGTACAGGTGATTATTTTGAGGATTTGAAGATAAAGTGAATAGAAACGTGGTAGCAAATTACAGAGAAATTAGGACATGTAAGAGTTTTGAAACTTTTTGAAAAATTAAAGCAGGTTTAGGTGCTGTTAGGAAAGTTCCAGTAGGCTGGGGGGGGGCGCATGATGATGTAGGAGAGAGACAGAGAATCGCAAGATATGTGTCCTTGAGAAGGAAGGAAAGGACAGAATAATGGGCACAAGTGGAGAAGCTTGTCTTAGATAGGAGCCCAGATGAATTAACCTTGTTAACATCAGGGAATGCAGAGGATCTGTGCACAGCTTCAGGGAAACAGATACTGCGCTGCTGGCACTGTGTTAAAATTCTCTTCTACTGGCTCCCAACTTTTTAGTCAGAAAGACTGAATATAATCAAATGACAATGGGAGTGGACTTTGGAGATTTGATGAGAGAAAAAGATGTGAAATTTATTTTTGGAAGAGTGTGAGAGTCAGTGCAGCAGAGCTAAAATAAGATCACCTGGCATCACACAGGGCATGGCTTTAACTAGTGGTCATGAATTTAAAGTAAGCCCTGGCAGCATGGCTGTGCTTTTCTCTCACCACTCAGCTTTCCTAGGGTGTGTTCAGAGCAAATATAGAGTGGAATTCACCTGAAGTTTGCATTTTTCCAGTACTATAAAGAGAAAGGGGGGCCAAGGGACTGAAAGTAAACACAACAGAGTGATATGATACTGTAAGAACAGGAAGAGAGGTGATGACATAAGGGGGTAGAAGGGAATGACTAAGGGGTATGGTCAAATTGGACTGATACAGCCTAAGGACTGTTGACATAAGATAAGAGAAACATTCATATATAAAAACAGAAGTTCTGATGGAAAATGGTCTAACAGTTAAAACTGAGTTTTGTTATCAAAGAAAATTTGGTAAATCACTTAAATTCTAATATCCTCAATTTTCTCATCTGTATACTAGGGAAAATAAATTTATCCTGAAGAGATTTTGGAAGAGTAAATAAGATAATCCAGGTAACATATGTAGGCCTGTGTCTCCATATGACAATCACTCTACAAATGTTAGTAATATAATTAGCACTATATTCGAGTGCATTGCTATTGGTCAGGCCATAAAACAGCCTTGATCTGTGTTTTAATGATAACTCAGATTCATGTACTGAATTATGTAAAGGAAAAAAATGTTAACTTAGTTTTAAATTTTGTTTTTGTATTTTATTTTTAATATTTTCAAGCACAGAGAATATTAATCATAAAATTTTTAAATAATTATGTAGAAATATATGACGCTATAAGTAAAAATATCAACGAACTATTGTGACAGGTTTTTTTTCCACATTCAAAAGAAGAAATTCCACAAAAAAATTAAAAGCTCTTAATGTGATTTAATATTGTAAGAGATCAATATATGACAACATGTAGGGCCATTCCAATAAAATACATTAAAATTTTTTAAAGATTTTATTTATTCATTTGTGAGAGAGAGAGAGAGCATTCATGAGAGGGGAGGAGCAGCAGCAGAGGGAGAAGCAGACTCCCCACTGAGCAAGAAGCCCAGTGCAGGGCTTAATTCCAGGACCCTGAGATCATGACCTAAGCCAAAGGCAGACAATTAACTGACTGAGCCACTCAGGTGCCCCATAGAAAATTTTTTAGAAGCCATAGCAAAATAGGGTTATCTAGATATATCCTTGAAATTATTTCAAAAATATATCTCAGTATAAAAAATAATATTTCGACTAATGGAAATAGAGTCAAAGCATTTCCATTGAAATCAGGAATAAAACCAATAATTTACTGTTTAACAGTTATTTAACATTAATGAGGAAGGACTAACTAACACAATAAGATGAAATACTATCATACAAGAATGGTCAATATTATTATTATGTGTGGATATTATTTTTGTGTGATTGTGAAAAATACAAAATAAAGCAATAGCTATATGAGAAATAAGTCACCTAACTAGTTAGAACTTATCGATAATCAAAAGAAATTTTTGATATGTTTAACCTAGTTTATATAAAGGAAGTTATAAAACTACTAATTTACATAAGAGCCCATTTTTAATAATTGAGAATCATATTTTATTCCTGGTCAGAAAATATAAATGTCCTAAAAATAGTCACTCTTTATAAATCAACAAACATATTCACTACAATTCTATTCAAGTTCCTAATATACTATTTAAAATCTTTTTATGACTTAAAAGAAATAGTCTAAAGTCCTTCTTTAAAAATACTCATGTGAGATGTGAGAACAACAAAATTAAGAGGCATAAATTGTAGACAGTTATTCATATCTGATACTGAATCACACTGAGGTCTTAATAATTAAAACAGTGTGACATCAGCATGGGAATAAAACAACTATTGTTTGGCAGCAAGCAACAGAATGCTTGACAGTGATTTAAGTGATGATGATTTCTATTATTTACTTAAGACTCCCAGAAGTGAGCAGTTTTAAGATTTTTTTTTCTTCATCAGCCATGCAACTGTGTCTCAATAAGTCTGGCCTTTTCCTCATCACTATAATATGCGTACCAAGACACCAAATATATCATTATACAACAGCAAAACATGAAGAAAAAGTGTGAGTAGAAAGAAAAAATTCTTCTTGTAATAGTTCCTAGTAATAGAAAAGATAAAAGCTTTCTTCAACATGTCATTTACCAGGAGTGGGTTACATGCTTAATTTTTGTCTAAACACTAGCAAAACAATGGCATGATAGTTACTGATATAGGGCTATTATGACTCATATCCTGATCTTTCCTCACAGTGATCTTTCCTTGTGAACATAACTGGGATAATGTTAACAATACCAAAAGGCAGTGATGGATGTTGAATTGCAAAGTCATGTTCTCTGCCGTACATTTCAATCACTGCAACAGAACAGAGAGTACAGATATAATGCCAGAGCAGAAAGATACTTACTGTAATATATGATTATAACATAACTCCTATTCGGTGGAATAAAGAATAAATTATTCTGTAATTGGTGTTAGGATAACTTTCCTGTCACCTGGAATAATAAGTAAAATAAACTTTTACCACTCATTATATTTCATAGTAAAAGTGATAATAATCTGAAAAATTCCAAAGTAGAATTTAAGATCATAAAATTAGTAAAACAAAATAGTGGTAAAGATATTTTTAACCTTAAACAGGGAAAGGCTATTTTTAATTGACCTTAAAACCTTAAAGGAAAATAAAAATACCTGCAAATATTTAGGAACATAAAATCATAAAGTCAAAAACAAAACAAAATCACAAAAAAGTCATTTAAAATTTTGAAAGACAAATAAAATAATGTTAAAAATAACAGTTATGTCAATGATGACTGAAAGATATTAAAGCATTCATATATTAATATGGAACAGAATTGAAAATATAGAAAAATGGACAAAACTATTAAATAGCTTACTAAAGAAGCAGCATGGGTAAATCTCATTACCTGAAAGAATATGGGAAAGAAAACACACTATCAAATTAGTTGAATATACAACCTTTCTGGAGCACCATTTGACAAAATTATTATTATTACCATTATTATTATTATTATTATTATTATTATATAACCAATTACTACTACTGCATCAGTAGTAACAGCCAGATTTTAAAAAATAATTACTCTTTGTGAGAAAAAATGTATATTATCCCCAAAACCAACACCAACACCCCAATAACATAATGCTATTGTAGTAGTTTTTTTTATGCATGTAAGAAAAAATACTCAGAGGAGTTCAAAAATTTGTTCAAGGACATGGTGCAAGTAAATGGAAGAGTCAGTATGAGTCCAGATAGAAAACGTGTACTCTTTTCCATTAGAAATTTATTTTTAAGGAATTTATCCTAGTGAGATTATCAGACTGAAAGTGATATATATGCACAAGAGAATTTATTCATCACACCGCTTTAAAAATAGCATTACTTAGAAGCCACAAAAATGCATCATAGAGATTGGTTAAGTTAATGACAGTATGTGCATTATGAAATTTTAAGCAGCCATTAAAATGATAATGTAGCTCATTCATTTACATGAGAAAATACATGCAACAGAGTTGAATATTAATGAATTACAATTAAACAGAGAAGACTGACAGAAAACATTACCTTCTTTTCCCTCCAAAAACACAACTAAAATAAAGGTAATTGAATCATTTGTGACCATATGTGCCTCTGTGTGTTTGTGTATCCTTAAAGGAAAAGACAAAACAAAACAAAAACAAAAAACAAGAGTAGAAAGACACAACAGACTGGATGAATGATGTCAACACATATTTGGTTGTGCAACTGGATTTAAAAGAACAGTGAGAGTTCCTGTTCTGGGAGGGCACAGATCTTGAAGAAAGGAGTAACCTGATAGATCCCAAATCCTGAGAGGCACAGAGCTTAGCATTTTAGAGAAATTATTTTGGAAAAAGTAGCAAGAAAAGTAAATATATTCTATTGATTGAGCTGTAAAAAATTTATGTGGTAATAATGTAGTCAGGTTTTCTTAACATTTGCATGGCATGGACATTTTTGGCAGTCTAGTGAAGCCTATGGACCCTTTCTCAGAATAATGTTTTCAAATGCAGAAAATAGCATAGATAGGGTTGCAACAGGAAAGTAGTTATATTTAAATATAGTTTATGAATTATTTAAATATGATAGAGTTATATATGTGCTTCTTCATTCCACAAATGAGATTTAGCATAGACCTAATAACTACTGGTGAACATAGTTGATACACTGAAATTTTTACAACTGGAATGTGATTTTTAAAGTATTTATGATTCCTATTGGTGAAAATCACAATTCTCCTAGGACATTTGGGTTCTTTGTCTACATTCATATTTTTAGATAGAAATTAGAAATGAAGATAGAAGTATTTTCCTCATCCAAGTTCACAGATTTACTGAATTCAATTATGGGTATATTTGGACACCAAGTTAAGAATGTCTAAAATACTACTAATTTAAATAAATTATAATTTAAATAAAAATGTGGTATATCTATAGTGGGAAATGGAGAGAATAGAACACAACTAAAATAGTTGAATGCAGATACCTTTGGGGATGACAGCTAGGAAATAGGAAAAAATGAGGCAAGGATTTGTTTTGTTCTTAATTTTTTTCTTCTTTAATTTTGATTTTTTTCTAAAAGCTATGCATTGTCATTTGATCCTAACTACCATATGTTTTACCTTATTATAAATTAAGAAATATATTTTATTAAAAGTCATTGAATTGCACTAGTAATCTTATCCTATTTATGTAAATAATATGCAGGTGTAGAACGATATCTACATGGAAAATTATAAAGATGTTAGCAATATCTGTGGATAAAATTTCAGTTGGCTTCTATTTCTTTATGTTTTCCACATTAATTGAATTGTTTTTTACTAAGTATTGATGAATATGTATGCATTTTCATTTAAAACACAGACCATTGGCCTACTGTTCCAGAACATAAGAGATGAGTATGTGCTATATCACATTCATGAAATTCAATAGAAAAATGCACTGAGAAGTTGAGTTTAAATAAGCTTATCACACAGTGTTATTAGATTAAAATAATGTGATATCCACAGGGTAGTGCATAAAAAGCACTACGAAAAGGCACATGTATAAAAGACGTTTCTAAGAATGCTACTTGTATATGTGAATAAGTACAGTGTTATTTCTTTGAAAGGATGTGCTCATTATTCTGGTACATGGATGGAATAATGTCCATTTAGTCACATAAAAAGATGATGTTACTGAAAGTAATAGATGTTATTTAATGAAAGAATGTGTTCAACATAAGAGCTATATTTCATATACTCCCTGAGTATATGAAATACTTAGGCAAAAGACTCAACTACAGAAGCTGTTTATAATAAACCTAGTTTTATATGTGGATAAATACAGTGCTATAAATGAATGTGTGTAGAATGCTGTAGTGAATTTCAGATACTCCATAAAGACATATGTGGAAAGAAACGAAGGAAGGAAGGAAGGAAGGAAGGAAGGAAGGAAGGAAGGAAGGAAGGAAGGAAAGGAAGGAAGGAAAGAAAGGAAGGAAGGAAGGAAAGAAAGGAGGGAGCGAGGGAGGGAGGGAGGGAGGATGGGAAGAAGAAAAAAGAAAGAAAAAAGAAAAAAGAAAGCTTATCATTAGTTTAAGGCAATGTTATAAGTTAACGTATGCTATTTACTGAAAAAGAAATTTTACGGTACTAGTCATAAGGGAATACATAGAATAAACAAAAACATTTTAAAGGAGATCTAATAAAAACTGAGGGGCTCCTATATTAAAGCAAATAATTATGCATTTATTGATTTGGCATTTAAGTTATAGTCTAAAATACTAAGCCATAATTTATACTGCCTCTGATATAATCTTGAGTACCATTTAACATAAATTAAGATACTGGCACACAAGATTTTGAGTTTTCATTCTATTGTTTACTGTGGGAATAGTGATCAAATGTGAGACTTTAAATATATAAGTACCTTGTTTCTATTCACATTGATCAAATATACCAATAGATGTATAATTAAAAATTGAGATGGTAATTCTGAAGGAAAGAAATGAAAACATGGTGAGAGCACATAATAAAGAACCTGGTTTAGACTGGATCATCACAAAGACCACTCTGAAAGAGTTACTGTTAAGCTGCATTACAAGACTAAAGGGAAGAGGAGGGCAAAGGTGTTGCCCCTAGAGGAAAGACTATACTTTTCTATATATTCTTATACTCTTGGTAGGAATATGGTATAATAAAAGATTAAATGTAAGCTCCAAGTTCCAAGAGGCTGAAGTGCACAGCAAGGGAGAAGGTGAGGGTGTTTTAAGTTAAAAATGAGAAATGCAGGGAACTCTCCAAAATGGCAACATCTTGTAGGCTGCATTAAGGAAAGCACTTAATAGTTTTAAATGAAGATATTGAGAGTTGAACAGAGTAAATTGAAAATTTTTGTAATTTTAAAAATTACCCTGCTTACACTATGGGAAACAAATGGATCAAAACATAGGAACAGCTTTTTGTACTAGAGAATAATCCTTGGCAATTACTTTGATCAAAATGGGAAGAACACTTCAAAAGAGCATTTTAAATTGATACTTAGGCAAAATGATAGACTCACACAAGCATTATTTAATTATCTAAGAGCATGTATTTAGGTTGACTTTATATTCACTATTAAGAGCTCAGAGTCAATAGAATTATATGCTAACTTCTAAATTTGTGTTTAGTAAAGAACCACAAACTTTATAGTTTTATAGGTTTGTAGGAGTTTTATTTCTAACTCAGCAAATCTGCTTTATAAAGTCTTTTTTGGTGGATTCTAAATATTTCATTCCTCAAAATGTTCTCTGAACCAGTTTTTCCTTCTTATTATTTCCCTCAAATAATGAGTCGTTACATTTGACATGTGTTTACTTTATATTTACAGGAGAGCCATGTTTTAATTTTTTGGAAAATTATGATAAATTGGTGTGGTGTCCTGGAGATGGGGAAAAGCAGACAGATACAAGAACAATTAAGAAGGTGAAATTATGAAAAACTGGTGTTCTATTTGATATGGGATTTCAAGGTCAGCAAATAAACAAATAAAATAATACAAGCAGAAGAAAAAAAAAACCTGGATAAATATAACTATCCTTTCAGTTTATTGTTGAGCTAAAAAGAAAGAAATTGTTCAGGTGCAAAATTTAGAGGTCACTTAAAATCAGAGTGGTGAAACTTAAATTTGAGTTGCCCTATTAATGGTTGAAGATCTGGAGGTTACACAGGAATCATCCAGAAGAGACAAGTTTTGGCCCATGCAAAGATGTGGTGAGAGGAATTGAGACTGAGACTGCCCCCTTAATGCAAAGACTCTTTTAAAGTGCTTCATCTTTAGTTAGCTCACAGGCAAAGAGAGATGACAAGCTTTATATTTTTTTTTTTACTAAGTTCCAGGGAGTAAAACACAAATAACAATCAAACAGATTATTATGTGAAGACTTCAAACCACAGTCTTGTCTTCATGGACAGTTGAGCTATGTGCTTACACTACCTAGAAAGTCTACAAAATCTTATTCTGAACAATTTAATTCTAAGAGGCCTATGTTTGGGAGCCTCAGAACTCCTAACGGGAATAAAGGAAGATAATAGAGGAATTCATTCTCAGTTCAGGCTCTCAGGATTTCCCAAGATTTCCTTACCTAAGGAAATCCTTTGAAGCATCCCCAGCTGTTTTAGACATTTAAGTGATCTCTCTCACTAAATCTCTCTACCCATTTGTTTGTGTATGACCTTCATCATTTACATGCAAGCCGAAAAATCTAGGTACTTACCCATGACCTGAGGCAACAACAGAATAGTCTATAGAAAAGAAACATTCTTCAAACAGCCCCTCATAACCAAGGCATTCATGATACTCAGAGACATGGCTATACTCGATTTCCTTTCTTATAAACTGTGTTTAAAGAAAACTCTTATCAATTAGTATACTCAATAATGGCTTAAAGCAGAACAGTGCATTTCTTCTAACTCAAAAGCTAGTCTTTTTGATGAATATAAAATACAATAGAGAAAGTTATAATTCCTAGCTCAACTGACAATATTTTTTTAAAAAAAGAAGCCCCAGGGTTATTTAATGAAAATTGGTATATTATAACATTTAATGTAATACCCATCTATTGTAAGTACCTTAGCACTAACTCAAGTGAAACCATATTGCTTTTTTTAGCTCCAAATGATGGATAAGAATAATAACATCATTCAAATTCATAATAATAGCTGTTATTATAACAGCATGTTCTTCTCTAATACATGAAATAAAAGATTTACGTGACAAAAGAAATGAAGGCATATTTATGACATGAATTTTTCCAAATTAATTTCACTGAAGATAATTTTAGAAGTCATAATTTTTAATCAACAAGTAGTGCTTTAATGTCTAATATGTGCCAGCCATTGTGTTAATAAGCTAGAAATATTCTTAAATAAGCCACTACTTGCTTCTTTGCACTTTTTGCAATAAGTATATGGTTCTGAAATGCCGCTGATGTAATTTTTAGGTGTTATCTCAGACCTTTTCAAGTGCGGGGGAGTTTGATGATGGATTCATCTTCATGCCTTAGCATATATTCAATTATCAGTAGAAAAGTTGCAATCTGGAAAGCAAGTAGCTCATGCTGCCTGGGTACATGTTAAAGAGGGATATTTTAATTTCTATGCCATAGTGTGATGTAGTTTCATGGGTTAGGGACTTCTACTGGCTATTACAAAGGTCAAATTTAGTTGAGTCATGGGGCACCTGGGTGGCATAGCGGTTAAGCGTCTGCCTTTGGCTCAGGGCGTGATCCCGGCATTATGGGATCGAGCCCCACATCAGGCTCCTCTGCTATGAGCCTGCTTCTTCCTCTCCCACTCCCCCTGCTTGTGTTCCCTCTCTCACTGGCTGTCTCTATCTCTGTCGAATAAATAAATAAAATCTAAAAAAATTAGTTGAGTCATTAGGAGATTTTGGAGGACTTCATTTGAAAAATATATTCACAATAATTCTGTAACTTGCCACCTAAGAAGCTTCCAAATTACTGAGCTGAGGTAGGTATGGTTGGAGAATATTACATAAGACTGAACTGTGCATTTGACACTAGCTGGTTCTGTTAGTTTCCCATTGCTGCAACAAATTGTTACAAAAATAGTGGTTTAACATAACACAAGCTTATTTTCTTAAATTTCTGCAGACTGGAAATAAAAAATAGGTCTATCATCTATTTCTCTGCCTTTCCCAGCTTCTAGAAGATGCCTGCATTCTTAGGCTTCCAGCCCCTTCCTTCATCTTAGGGTAATAACACAAAATCTCTCTAACTTCTGCTCTTCTATAATCACATCTTCCTCCTTCACAGAGCTGCTTTCTCTGCTTGTGACCCTCCTGCCTCACTCATGAGGATCCTTGTGACCACATTGGATCCAATGAGATGATCCAGGATAATCAGCCCATCTCAAGATCCTTAACTTCGTCACATCTTTTGCCATTAGATAGTTACCCCTTTGCCCTCTAAGGCAATATTCATAGATTCCAGAAATTAGGACGTGGACATCTTTAGGGGCATTATTTAGACTACCACACTGTAAATATGAACAAGTAATTTAAGTTCTCATGACCTTAATTTCCTTATCATAAAAATGAAGATATTAATAGCACTAATGTTCTGAGTAAAAATTAGTGTGTGTTCATATTGATCACAGAATCACAGTATCGTGTGTGTGTGTATATATATATATATCACTATATTCTATCATCCATTTATCATCTATCATAAAACTGTGTCTGACTCATAGTGTGACCCACGGGCTATATAAGTGTTAACTACTTTTAATGTAAGTTTGAGTACATGCTGAATTTTATTTTATATAACTGAGGGTTTCTCAAAATCAGAAAAAAATCTTAATAGGTTACTGATACATATTTCAGACTCTGAAAAATAAATATTAACTACTATTAATAAATACACAATAGCATATTGAGCACTTTTGCTTGTGTTATTTTATTTGAATATTTTTATGCCTTGTCTCCCATCCCCACTCCCATCCATCTCCATCACTCCTTGTGAATCTAATATTCCTGTATTTATACGAATCCTTGAGAAATATATAGTGCTGGTTTGAGTATATATTTGTTTTTAATTTATACAAATGGAGTTTCTCTGCATTTTTCGTCATCTTTACATTTTTAACACATCACTATTTTTTTCTAGAACTCTATTAAAAAATACAACCTCTGAAATGATATTATAAGACTTTATAATGGCTTCACTGCTTAATAATCATGTAATGCTGGGAAAACTACATACCCTCTCTGTTGCTTGGTACTTCTAAATTATTTCACCTGACTGGATTCTTAACATTTAACTTTTTTTTTTTCTCGCAGTGATGGACTCCTAAGGCTCCTCTAATTCCCTTTTACCACAAACATTATAATGAATTTACTTGTTTATGTTTCATTACGATCCTGTGCTTGAAATATTATGAGATACGTGCAAAAGAGTAGAACATCTTGATTCTTAATTTTTGCACATACTTAATTTTAATAACTAATATCAACTTACCTTCATAATGTTTTCACAGATAACACATGAATTTCACATCCCTTTATGTTCTCATCAACACTTGATTTTATAACACTTTTATCCTCTGCCAAAGTGATAGGTGTAAATTGGTGTCATACTATGATTTCAAAATTTGCTTTACTTACTCCTAGGCAGTTTAAATATTTGGTTAAGCATATGTTAGCAATTCAGGTGTTTATTTCTGAGATTTGATTGTTCTTTGCTCATTTTTCTTATGGGTGTCTTTTCCTTTCTTTTTGTTTTTTTGTTTTTTTTACATATTTATTAATTTACTTATTCAAGTTTTTATTTAAATTCCCGTTAGTTAACTTGCAGTGTTACAATTTAGTGATTCATCCCATACATACAACACCCAGTGCTCATCACAGCAAGTGCCCTCCTTAATCCTCATCACCAATTTAACCCACCCTCCTGCCTACCTCCCCTCCAATCCTCAGTTTGTTCTCTATATTTGAGACTGGTTTGCCTCTTTTTTTTTCTTTTTTTCCCTATGTTCATCTGTTTTGTTTCTTAAATTCCACATATGAATGAAATCAAGTGGTATTTGTCTTTCTCTAACTCATCTCACTTAGCATAATACACTCTAGCACTATCCACGTCATTGCAAATGTCAGGATTCCATTCTTTTGGTGGCTGAGTAATATTCCCTTCTATATATGTATTTGGGCTTTTCATCATTTGGCTTTGGCTATTTTGATAATGCTGCTATAAATGTAAGGGTGCATATATCCCTTCAAATTAGTATTTTTGTATCCTTTGGGTAAATACCTAGTAGTTCAATTGCTGGATCATACGGTATTTCATCTTTTGAGGGAAGAGAAGAGCATATGAGCTTGGTTCAACTACTGCTCAACCTGCTTAACCTAACAAGCTTCACCATATATTAAATAACTAACACTATACTATAAATGTAATGCTATGAGTCATAAAGAGTTCAATATTATTATCTTCAACTTACTGTGATTAGGCCATCACATACGGCCTGATATACTTATCTCTTTCAAAGAGCTGATAAAAATCTATTTTTTACAACAATGAGTGCTTATAAATCAGATTCTTGATGAAAAGCTGGATTGAGTGTTCTGGATTGCTCCCCACCCAAGATAGCCAGAGAACAAAAAGAACAGAATTAGTTGTGGTTGTTGAGAAAAATAAAAATCCAGAGTCATATATTACCTTTAAAAAATAGAATCAAGACCCTAAATAGAAATAAAATAAGTTGTTAAACAGAGAAAGTGTTATTATATTCAGAAAGTAAGTAACCTTTGCTAATTTCCTTCATTACAGACGCTACAAATACACCGTCCAGATGGTGTTTGTCACTCTTACTGAAGAAAATTTAATACACACACCAGAGTCCAAGCTGTATAAACTTCTGCATGTTGCAGATTTGTTTCTTTCATAAATTTGGTAAATTATCACTCTGTATCACTACAATACTGCCAGCTTCTAATGTTGTCACTTTCTTCCTTATTAATTATCTGGGATTTTACTTCTTTTTAAATTTTTATCATGTATATCTCCTAATCTCTTTTAAATATATTCTTTCATTTTAGGATCTTTCCAGTCTACAGTAAATTGTAATATCCTTAAATTATATTTAGTAAACAATGTTTCTTTTATCTGCCATCCAGACTTTCATACAGGAGAAATACTTCTCCCAACTATAACTTGTCTAAAAAATCCATTTTTGCCACACAATTTAGCTTTAACTAAAAGATATGTGAAAAGAATCCCTTATTTTCTCTCATGATTGGCTTTTTTTTTTCTAACTCCCTACCCATATGTGAAAATGACATTCAAGGACATAATTGAAAATAATGAAATAATGTGTAATAAAAATCAACCAAGATAGAATCCACAAAGTTTAAAGGAAGAACAGACTAACAAATTAAATGTAATTTCACCAAGTTTTATTAGAATTAGATTTAAAATATCATAAGTGCCATCATGAGACGCCCAGCAAATCCTTTAATAAGCGTTTAACCTTCATGTGTAGGAGTTAGTCATTAATTTCAAGGCTCCTCAAGAGTAAAAAAGAAATTCATAAGGTCAAGCACCAAGTTTACAGAACCCATATATTCCTTTTATTTAAAAAATAACATATGGCATTCAATCTGATGTTATGACCTATGTTTATGCATATTAGAAAATAATTCTAATAATTCTGTATTTATACTAGAATTGTTAGTGGAAAATCACACAGGCATCTGGCAGTGAAGAGAGATATGGCACGGGCTGCTCTGTTCTCCTATAATTCTTGGAGATAGAGATCAGATATATTTATTTTCTGCCATTGTTTCAGTATATTCTTCCGAAAATCCAACTTGTCTAATTTCAACAGTGTCAGAATGATTTTTAAAATGTAATATTTGTTCTTTATAAAAAAAGGGATACAAAATTTGATGCAGAATGGGAATAAAATGTCTGTTTTGTAAGTACAATTCTCAAAAGTAGTAATATGCTACCTAAAAGAAAAATCAAGTCATTGCTTGATGTCTATTTATGTTTGTATCCAACTCCAGAAAATACAGATACAAAACATCTAAATTTTCTATGATTTTTGTCTGATTATATATGTGTTGCCTTAATAGACCATATCTTTTCCTAATTTTTTCATTCTGGTTCAACGTGGCTTAGGATACAAGAAAACCAAAGAGCATTTTGAAATAACCCACTACGGAGTGCTTTATCCAGAACTTCTCAGAAGCTTTGTGTATGTTTAGGAGGTAGATATTGTAGCTCTGCACTCATGACCACTTGACAGCAGCAAGGCCTTTAAAGATACCATCCACTCTATTTTACCATTGCATGCTTTTCCATTCCTTCAAGAGTAACTTAGTATTAATATTCTTCATTTTAATCCCTATTTGAATGTTACTAACTTATGTGTGACGTATCTAGGAGATAAAGCCTGGTTTGTTTTTTCATAAATATTTTACTCATTTTTTTTTCATTCTTTCAGTCAGCTGTTAATTAATTTGAAATTCATACAGACTCTGGTATATTTCTTCCTAAAGAAGAGATGTAATTACTTGGACTCTATGTAGTTCTTTCCGGAAAATGAGATAATTTCAGTTTTTAGACATAATGAAATATAATGAATTTTCCTTTAAAGGACAAGAAAAGGGCTGTCAGTTTAGGCCATATTCATGGAGAATACAGAGCTATTAATGCTAATAGCACACAGTCCTCATGATGTTTTAGGTGGGCCTGCACTTAACTAGCGGCACTTTTATAATTAATATCCCAAAGTAACTGAAATGAATGAATTCCCAGTTAGGGAAAGGGAAAAAGAAAGTAGGAAAAAAGGGGAGAAGGGCGGCAAAAGCAGGAAGCAAGGATGCTCGACAGAGAATGTAGTAGGCAATTATTTTTTTTTTTAAAGGAAGAAATTTTCTGAAAATCAATCTAAGGTATTACAGGTAGGGGGTCTCCATCTCTGTCTGAACTGACCATTGCTCCCTGCTGTTTCTGTCAAGAAAAGAGACACTGTGATTTCCAGTGTAATTTCAAACCTTGTGATATAAGGTTGGCAGCCTGCCCGTCCAGCATGCCAGAAGATCTCACACATGAGTGAAAGGCAATTTCAACTCTGTCATGGGTGATAGTATAAGATGTGCTCTTCTCAAGGAAAGATAATACAAAATCCTATCTTACAAAACATTGCAATATGCTGATTGAATCTTAACCTCAAATTATGTTATTATGTCATATTTACCATGTTTAACAGACCACCCAGAAAAAGGAATAAATTAGGAAAATTGTCAGGAAAGTTGACAAACTTAGTAAAATTAACTGCCAAAAAATTTTAAATAGCTGTCCACATAATGGGTATATATTGTTTGATTATTTTTAAATTAGTAGTAGAGAGAAAAGTTAATAATTAGATTCAGAACTTATGAAAATGATGCCTTTAGTTATCAACACAAAAATTAGGAGTCAAGCAATTAAGTAAGTCACTGTTAGGAGACAGCCTTTAAAAATCTGTTTTAAATATAACAATAAGGATTAGCTGTGTCTATTTGTGAATTTCTTCAGACAACATTGACTGGTAGACTTTTGACACATTGATTTTAAAATAAGACGTTATAGACAGATTATTTTAATAATTCAGATTTCCTACTCTCTACAGCTCCTCCATCAAAGTATGCCTGAACAAATCATTTATATTTTAAGGGGTTTACATTTCTTAGAATGCAGCAGTGTCTCCAAGTTTTTCTTTTATTGTGGTAACATAGAAAACCATACGAGCATTATGGGAAATGGATGTTTATAAAGGAATCAGTTCTTCAACATATCTTTAGCCTTGCTTCAATTAATTCACTCAAGTACTTAATGAATTACAGGGAACTTCATTTTATAAATGAGAACACAGAGTCTCAAAGAGAATACAGACTTTTTCAAGCTTAAAGAACAGATAGAACTTTAGCAAATACCCACAGAGGCTGATCCCAATGACTTCCTAGGTTAGCATTTCCCAACAAACCATGGTAACTCAAAATCTGCTTGGGTTTTAAGAATAAAATAGGCTCTGGAACCTTTAAGAAACATTCTGCTAAGGTTAGATAAGGTTTTATTACTTCAAGTTTTCTAAGCATTTTACACACATTCCTGGGTATTGTGACTATCTGGAATATATTATACCATGTAGGCCTTTTCTATTTCTCCTTGGAGTATTTTATCAGTATGACATTCTATAAAACACAGTATAGGAAAGGCTGGTCTAGGCAATTCACTGATTCATCTAAATTTTATTGAGTGCTTAATATACACCAAATACTTTGCCAGGCACAAGGAAATCAGTTTCATAAGGATAGTCCTGTATTTCAAAGAAATCACAGCCTAGAATCAAACACTACAAACTCTGCACTGTAATAAAGGCAGAAATAAATTCAGAGAATTATGGTACCAAAGAAGGGTGGCACCTAAGAAAGTAAAGTTCAGGAAGGAATTTATGCAGGTGATGGTTAAGATAACCTTAAAGAATGATCAAAATGAAGCTTTTTTTTATAATACATAATTGGCATAACCAATTTATGAATATTAGTGTTTGCATTTTTCATCTCTCTGATAGTGAATACTATATGTAGACAATGTCCAAATTTGAACTTGCATTTTTATCCTTTTCTTTTTGCATAAACTATGAATTTCATATACACACACTTATATACACAGTATATATATATATATACACACATGTATATACTTTTTTTTAAAGTAAATCGTCTATTCCTCATGGTGATATAGGCCAGTGTTCTACACTAAGGCAGAGTTATCATTATATTAACTTTAGCTAACCTACATTAAATTATAAAATTTTACCGTAGTTCCTATTTATTGGACTGTCATCTAGAAACTCAACAATAATAAAGCAGTTTAGAAACGAATCTATGAACCAGAGATACAATGAATAGCTTCTTTTTATTTTAATTTATATTAGAATCTACAATTTTGATTAAGATCAACATACGGTAACTATAGTGGGATAAATAGATTTAAATAGTTCATCTCCTAAAAACAACTAAAATATTGGTCAATTTTGTCAAGAACAGATATTAGAGAGCTCTAACCAAAGACAAACAACAAATTCAGAATAGTTTATTCATGAGAAACTCTCAACCTCCAGAAAGAATAATGGTGTTCTTGCCTTGGGTTGCTATAGAAGAAATTCTACATCAATTGTCCAGGCTGAAATGAAAGACACTAGTCAGAAATGTAAAGCCACAAAAAGAAATTAAAAGTACCCATAGATGCAACTACATAGACAAATATAAAAGAAAGTATAAATGTATGTTTGTAATTAATTATTTCTCATTTAAAAGTCAACTGCACAAAGCAATAATTATAAAAATGATTTGCTGATATTATCATTTATAAAGATGCAATTTGTATGAAAATGGTAGCAAAGAGAAGGGGAAATAATGGAATTACATTTGAGCAACTTCTATATTATTGAAATTTAGTTGCTGTTATCAAACTATAAGTTACAAGTTAATATGTTAATTGCAATCCCCAGGATAACCAGTAAAAATAACAAAATAATTAGCTAAACAACAAAAAGACTATGATTATACAGTATAATATATCTATTTACTATACAAAAAAATGTTATAATGGAAGAATAGTGGTACAAAAATGATGGAAGACATATAGAAAGACATATAGTAAAATGTCATTATCAGTAGTTACATTAATGAAAATGAATACAACACTAATAAAAATGGAGAAGTGGGCGAAATGGATTTTTTAAAACGATCCAACTATATACTCCTCAACAGAGGGAATTTAGATTCAAAGAAACGAAGTGGTTAAAAGTAAAAGGAAGGAAAGATATATACCATGCCATTAGAACCCAGTAAAGAGATAAAGAGTAAAGAGATTAAAAAAAATCGTTAATAATAGATAAAATAAATTTTAAAACAAAACCTTTCAGGAGACAAAGGAGGATATATTATAATGATAAAGGATCAATCCATCAGGAAGACATATACTTATAAACATATATACACCTAACAATGGAGCCTCAAATCATTTGAAGCAAAAGCTGACATAATTAAAAAGTAGGCAATTTAACAATAATATTTAGAGATTTTAACACTTTTCTTACAAAGACGAAAAAAAACAGACCAGAGATCAATAAGGAAGTAAAAGATCTTACATTACTATAAATCAACTAAACCTAAAGATATCTGTGAAATAATCCCAAAACAGCAGAACATACACTTTTCTCCTATGTACTTGAAATATTATTCAGATATATGACATGTTAAGCCATAAAACAAACCAAAGTAAGTTTTAAAAGACTGAAATAATTCAAAGTATATTCTCTGAAAACAATGAAATAAAATTAGAAATCAATTAAAAAAATTGGGGAAATTTTCAAATATGTGGAAATTAACATGCTCCTAAATAACTAATAGGTCAAAGAATAAACTATAAAGAAATTTAGAAAATTTGAGATAAAGGAAAAGGATATAAAACATACTAAAATGTGCTAGATGAAAGTAAAGCAATGCATAAGGGGAAATCTAGTGTTACAAACACATTTATTAAAAAGGAAGAAATATTTCAAATCATTAAGCTATCTGTTCACCTTAAGAAACTGGAAAAAGGAAGAACAAATTAAACTCAAAGCAAGTATAAGGCAGGAATTAATACAGGTTAGAGAGCAGAATAACAAAAGACAAATGAACAAAACGAAAAGTTGGTTATTTGACAGGATTGAAAATTTTAACAATTAGCTAGCCTATACAGAACAATGAGAAAGAAGATGCAAACTGCATATAAAAGAGGGGACACCACTACAAACTTTACAGAATTAAAAATGATTATAAAGAATCTATGGATAATTGTTTGCCAACAAACTTTATAATGCACATCAAAAAAGGCAGATTCCTAAAAACACACACACAAAATTAACTCAAGAAGAAATAGCAAATATGAATAGACCTATAAAAAGTAAATAGATTGAGTTAATAATTTTCATACTTCCTACAAAGAATAGCCTAGGTCCAAATAACTTCAATAGAGTAATTAATGCCAACCATTCACAAACTCTTCAAATTAAAAAAAAAGCAGGGGGGGGGAACACTTCCTAACTCATTCTATGAGGCCAGTATTATGCTAATATCACAAGAAAAGGAAACTGGAGACCAATATCTGTTATGGATATAGATGCAAAAATAGTCGATAAAATGCTAAAAAACTAAAGTAAGCAACCTACGTAAGAAGAATATCATATATCATAGCCAAGCACAAGTTTTCCCACCAGTACAAGGTAGATTCAGCATTCAAAATATTAGTTAAGGTGATACATCTTATTAATAAAATGAAGAGCAAATAAACAAATGACCATGTCAGTAGATGCAAAAAAAGGTACTTGACAAAATCCAATACACTTTCATGTTAAAACACTCAATAAACTAGAAGGGGACTCCCTCAATCTCCCAAAAAGAACCCACCAAAATTCCACAGATTTTTACTCTTGATGATGAAATTTCGGATATTTTCCCACACATATCAGGAAGAAGGCAAAAATATCCGCTATTACCATTCTCATTACACCATTTCCAGGAGGTTCTAGCCATGGAAATTGGTCAGAAATAAAAGAAATTCAGAATGGAAGGGTAAACTTACATGATCACTCTTTGCAAATGACATGATAATGCATATAGAAAGTCTTAAAGAATACACACACACTCAAAAACTATTAGAATTTATAAATGAGTTCATTATCATTTGCAGGATAGAACCTTACTATGCAAATTTCAACATTTTTACATACTACAATTAAAAATCCAAAAATGAAATTAGGAAAAAAATCTGTAATAACACATACTTGCAGAAATTGTTTCTAAAATTAATATGGAAATGCAAGGGGCCCAGAATAGTCAAAAGACTTTTTAAAAAGAAGAACAAATTTGGAGTACCCATACGTCCCAATTTCAAACTATACTACAAAGCTATAGCAATCAAAACTAGTTTTTGCTGGCTATCTGTCAATGGAATAGAATTGAAACTCAAGAAAAAAATTCTTACATTTATGGTTAATTAAGTTTTAACAAAGCTTTTTAAGACAATTTGGTGTGGTAAAATAATCTTTTCAACAAATGGTGTTATAATAACTGAATCTACATGTAAAAAAATAATTCAGACGCCTATCTATACACAATAAACACAAATTTTGATATTATCTCAAAATGGATCAGAGACATAAATGTAAGAATGAAAACAAAAAAAAAACTATTAGAAGAAACCATAAGAGTAAATTTTTATGATCTTGAATTGAGCAAAGCCCTCCTAGATAAAACATCAAAAGCACAAGTAACAACAACAGAAACAGATAAACTGGACATCACCAAAATTAAAAGCTGTTATGCTTCAAAGACACTCAAGAAAATGAAAGACAATACATAATAAAAGAAAACTTTTATAAATCACATGTCTGACAAGGAATTATACGCCTAAAACATAAAACAAAAATTCTTACAACTCTATAATGAAAAAAAAAACAATTAAAATAGAAAAACGACTTGAAAAGATAATTCTCCATAGAAGATAAACAGGTGTTCAATAGATACATACAAAAATGATCAACACTATTAGCCATCAGGGAAAATGCATATAAAACCCACAATGAGAGACTGCTCTACACACACTAGAATTGCTAAAATCAAAAAGAGAAAATCACAAATGCTGGTAAGAATGTAGAGAATTTAGAACCACTTAAATTTGGGTGGGATTATATAATAGTGCATCCACTTTGGAAAACAGTTTGGCAGCTCCTCAAATTCTTAAACATAGAGTTAGTTACCATATGATCCAGAAATTTCACTTCTAAATATATACCAAAGAGAAATGAAACCATATGTCTGCATGAAAACTTGTATGTGAACATTCACAGTAGCATTATTCATAATAACCAAAGTTAAAAACTCATCTGATGAATGGATAAATAAAATATGGTATATCCATACAACGGAATGCTATTTAGCAACAAAAATGAAGTATTATACATGCTACGACATGGATATATCTTGAAAACACTGTGCTAAGTAGAAGAATCCAGTCACATAAAAGCACATATTATTCCATTTATACTGAATGTTCAGAATGAGCAATCCATAGAAACAGGAAGTTCCCTGGTGTGGTTAGGTAGAGAGAAGAAGGTGACTGCTAATGGGTACAGAACTTTTTGAATGGCAATAAAATATGTTCCAAAATTTGATAGTGGTGATAGTTGTACAACTCTATTAATATATGAAAACATATTGAAAGTGTAAATTTTCGGGGTATCTGGCTGATTTAGTGGAGCATGTGCCTCTTTATCTCGGGGTTGTGGGTTTGAGCCCCATGTTGGGTGTAGAGATTACTTAAAAATAAAATCTTTTTAAAAGAGTGTAAATTTTGTAGTATGTGAATTATATCTCAATAAAGCTGTTATTAAGTTCCCACCCCACACTGAGGTACCACTGATTAAAAACTGGAATGGCCACATTTAAAAATAACCCCGGCAATAGCAGGTTTGGGGAATTTATAGAGAAACTGGAATCCTTAAATACTGATGGTGGGAATGCAAAAATTTTAGCTACTTTGAAAACAATTTGGTGCAGTTCCTTACGAAGCAAATTTGATCATAAGAGACTGCAATTGAACACTTAGATTTCTAATCCAGGGGCCATGAATATATATCCACACAAAGGAGTTTATGTGGATGTTCACAGTGTGATGTTATAATAGCAAAAACTGAGAGAACAGACAAGTGGCTATCAACCATGAGTGGATAAACAAAATGTCGCATAGCTATGCAAAGGCATACTATTTAGCAGGAAAAAGGAACAAAATACAGCTACGTGGTCTAACATGGATAAACCTCAAAAACCTTATGCTGAATTAAATAAACCAAACACAAAAGACTTATTTCCATTTATATGGAATCTCCTGGAAAGACTAAGCCTATGGAGACAGAAGGAAATTAGTAGCTGCCTGGAGCTGAAGGTGGAAGTAGATATTGAAAATTGAGACAAGGGATGAAAATGTTCTAAATGTTCTAAAACTAGATAATGGTTTTGGTTACATAGCTTTATAAATTTACTAAAGATACTGAATTACATGTTTATGATATGTAAATTATACTTTGATAAAGCTTTAAAAAGAGCAAATCGTTCATACCATTTTTATTTCTTTAAAATTTAGGCACCTAGTGCACATTATCTTCCAAACTCTTATAACTTCTTTGCCTATTTCATAACTTGCTGCTTCTAGCTCCAAGTCAGATACACAGAAAAAGCTATTGATGTATAAGATTTTTATTCTAATGTATGGAACAATTAAATCATAAAAGTAGCCTCTATTTTTCATAGAACTATAATCAAGTATCTGATCTCCTATAATAGCATCAAAAAAGAAAATAAGTTAACTGGTGTTTTTGTATAATGTACTACTCAAGATTGTTATTCATATGAATAAATGCTTTCTTTGTAATTTGGGTTATTCTAAACCTTATGAAACAGCCCTGAGTTTGTACAGTTACGCTGAAGTTGAGGATGAAGAAAGTTTGTCACGTGAATGTTATTACTCTTGTAAACTTCAAAGGTTTGTTGAAGTCAGTGGGGGAAAACATTCCTCTGTTTCAACATTTTCACAGAGCATAAGAAAATGAATCAGAAAGATCAAGGCTGGTCTATTTTTCAAGTGTGTTCTCTATTCTTGCCCTTGAAAGGAGGAGAGGCTAACTAATCAGGACTTTGGTGACAGCCTAACATCTATTAGGAGTTATTTTCCTTGCTTGGCATCATTGTGTCAACATAGCTAACACAGTTCCAACACTCAACACTCATTTAAATCTGCTGCCAAAAAGAAATCACCACATTTCCCTATTTCACTATCCAATCATACTATTTCAGATGCATTTGGATGAGTGCAGGAGACTTTGCCATATATCTGTTTGTCATCAATTTATTGCCTCTCAGCTCTAAATATATAAATATAAATATATATGCTTTCCCATAATTTGCAGAATTACTTTAAGCACAGTATTAAGCTTTCTCAGTAGAGGGCACTAGAGGGGCACTGCAAAAGAAAGGGCAACCCACAGGTTTTTAAGCTACTGACTGTTGATTTACTGGTGTGGAGGTAAGAATAACAGGGGAGCTCTGCCCAAGCCTTGCGGCCAGAGAGCATGGTTGTTTGGTGACACTGAAGTCCTATGTGGCCTAGTAATCACTTTCATGTGGTCCTCTTGTCTCAGAAACCAATGCCCCAAAGGTTTCCTACCCACACTGGCACCCTAATTTCTTCTCATGTTCCTGAACTGCTTACTGTAGTCCAGAGCTTTCCCTACAAACATCCACCCCTTCTTGCTGCCTACACCATCAGTAGCACCTCTCCTGCTCTTTGGAGGGTTGGTTGCTTCTTGCTCACTGACTTCAGAACTGACTTCTGGCCTAGGCAAATCAGTAAATATATCTGATATCCAGTGGGTAGAACTATACTTTCTCCAACAAAATTTGGATTGCAGCCTTCTGGAATATGGGGAGGGGGGTCCCCTTTCAAGTCTGTCCATGCATGGGTATTCTCCCTCAACTCTGAGGTACCAAATACAATGTCCTCACATCAAGTGCCCCCTGCTTAACTACGTGAGTAGTTGCCACATCTTAATTTCCACAGCGAACACAGCTTAATTTAAGTATAGCTGGCTGTGTACTTTGAGATCTTTTTTCTTTTTCTCTGCTGCTGAGATTAGCACCATTTATCACTTTTCTAATGTTAAATATGAGAATATTTAAATTATCGCTTAAATAAAGTGAGAAGAAATTCTGGGGAAAGGTGTAGAAGAAACTGATGAATGGTTATCTGGTTGTGGCATAGAGGGATATTTTTCACTGAACATTTTTTTTTTTGCAGTAAAATATACTTAACACAAAAACTATTTTCAGGTATACAATTCTCAGCATTAAGTACACTTACAACATTGCGTAACCATCACCACTATGTATTTCTAGAAATTTTTCATCATCCTAAATAGAAATTCTATATTCACTAAGCAATAACTCCTCATTTCCCTTGACTCTCAGCCTCTAGTAACTTCTATCCCACTTTCTGTCTCTGTGATTTTGCCTATTCTAGACACCCAATATAAATAGTATCAGACAATATTTGTGCTTTTGTGTATGGTTTATTTAGTTTATCATGTCTTCAGGGTTTTCCCTATTGTAATATATATCAGAACTTCATTTCATTTTAGGGCTGAATAATATTCCATTATGTGTATGTACACACACACACACACGCATATATATATATATATACACACATATATATATATGGTATATAGTAGCTATATTTTAAAATCCATTTTTAAAATCCATTTATGTACTGATCTACATTTGGGTAATTTCCACCTTTTTGGCTGTTTTGAAAAATGCTGCTAGGAACACAGGTGTGCAGTTTGCATTTTTGTTTGCAATTCTTTTGACTAAATAAGTAACTAGGAGAAGTGTTTTTATAATACTGTAATTCTGTGTATATTTTTGAAAAGTGCCCAAACTGTTTTCCACAATGGCTGCACTATTTTACAGTCCCACCAGCAATGCATGAGAGTCCCATTTCTTCACATCCTCAACACTTTTATTTTCCAGTTACATTGTTTAATAGCTATTCTAACAGGTGTAAAATGGTATCAGTATGATTTTGATTTGCATTTCCCTTATTAATGATGTCACTGGAATTTTTATAGGGATTGAATTATAGTTGTAGATTGTTTGCGGTAATAATGAAATCTTTAACAGTATCATGTCTTCCAATCCATGAAAATGGGATATCCTTCCATCTAATTATGCTGTTTAAAATTTCTATTAGAAATGTCCTAGAGTTTTCAATCTATAAGCCTTTTACCTCCTTGACAAAACTCCAAGATAAGGAAACCAAACCAGGTGTTTACACTCTCTCAGGGAATTTCCAGACTAAACAAAATGCACAACCCTAAATTTTTGGAGGATTGGGTCCTTATGCCCACCCTGGCACCAGCCACCTGCTCCAGGGATGTGGGCTTCTATTGCCACAGAAGGCTAAGGAACGGGTTATGGTAGCTGGTTTATGAACACTACTCTCTTACCAAAGGATATCAGTCTTCCTTGCATCAAGCACTTCCCTGATCATTGTAAGTGTCCAATCAGGTTCTAGAGTTCCAAAGTAGTTGATTTCAATCTATCTTCCCAGCTAAATGGTTGCTTCAGTTAGCAGAGACTAACCTTCAAAGCTTCCTATTCTGTCATGTGTTTTGTTTTTTGTTTTGTTTTTGTTTTTGTCTTAACTGTTGGCTTTTTTTTTTTTTAATGCTTCCAATTGGTTAGAACCTGGAGTGAAGGGCTTTTGAGCAGGTGAGGTCAATGTTCTTTTTTTTTTTCTTCTTCTTAAAATTAATCTCATTAAAGACTGCAGCCTGGTTTCTGAACCATAAAATCAGATAAAGTCAATGTGTTTAAGGACTTCAGCATTGGCTATGCACAGCACAACTCTAGAAGGTGTTGTTTATGTCATAGTCATTGAGACAATCTTGGATAGTTATCACATATTATTTTTCAGCAGACAGCTACAAAATATCTTGAGGAATAACTATTTTCCTTTCCTTAATTTTTGTGGAATAAGCAAGATGGTACCCAATGGAAAAGGTTTTGTCTAATGATTTAATTGGTCAGTGACAGGCAATGGCTGGACACCATTCCATGGTGTTTCTTTTCTCTGTAAGCAATTGCATCCCAGACTAAGCATGGAAAAGTGGTAGTAAAACTTGCCTTTAGTCCACGGATTTATAAGACCCACCTGCCAATGTGTCTAGGATTTTAATCACAGAGATGATCAATTTTATCACTGAACCTTTTAAGACAATGAGAGATGAGACCATCTTTAAAGAAAACATAACATTTCAGGCATTTGGAAAAGAAGTAAATCTCTAGGGTTTCATTAGAAATGCAAAGGGTAAGGAGGTTATTGAAAAGATGCGTCTGAATGACTACGAGAATCAAGTTTGTTCTATGATTTAAAAAGGAACATGCATTTCAGAAGATTTTTTTCTTTTTTTTTTTAAGATTTTATTTTTTATTTATTCGACATAGATAGAGACAGCCAGCGAGAGATGGAACACAAGCAGGGGGAGTGGGATAGGAAGAAGCAGGCTCATAGCGGAGGAGCCCGACGTGGGGCTCGATCCCATAACGCCGGGATCACGCCCTGAGCCGAAGGCAGACGCTTAACCGCTGTGCCACCCAGGCGCCCCAGAAGATTTTTTTCTTGAATTCAGAATGAAAACAGTAGTGAAAAAGGGAAGTGGAAATTGAACAAACAGACTGATTATGTTAGAAAAGGAAAGGAATCTCCTTAGGGGAAAGATAAAAATCTCAAAGACCAGCTTAGACAAATATAAAAGGGAAAAGAAAATATCCATTATGGCTCTTTTGATGGGTCTTGTGAAGACAGAAATCATTTTTTTTTTTCAAATTGGTAAATGAAGATGACTGGAGCCTAAAGGAGATTAACAAAAAAAGAAGAAAGGATGAATCTAAAAGGATTAGTGGGAATATATTGCTGCTAAATTATTTAAAGGTATCCTTTGTACATATTAGAAAGAAAAACAAACAATTTTAGGAAACAATGATTATGCAGTTGGAAAACCATATTGAATACACATAAATGAGGATGGAACCCTAGTATGATCTGGGTACAAGCATTATTTTAAAAATAGACTGATGCAGGGGCGCCTGGGTGGCACAGCGGTTAAGCGTCTGCCTTCGGCTCAGGGCGTGATCCCGGCATTATGGGATCTAGCCCCACATAGGGCTCTTCTGCTGTGAGCCTGCCTTCCTCTCCCACTCCCCCTGCTTGTGTTCCCTCTCTCGCTGGCTATCTCTATCTCTGTTGAATAAATAAATAAAATATTTAAAAAAAAATAGACTGATGCAGTATCTTTAAGATGCTATGAAATCATACCCATAAATTTATGTAATTAGGTTTCTAAAGGAAACCATAGAGCAGATTCTATACACAAAGCAAGTCATAAATTGAAGAAATTGAATGTATATTTTGTAAATGTGAGAGAGTAGAACTCCTCTACACAGATAGCTGACAATTGAAAGAATTTTTCTTAAAACGGATATGGATAGATGAAGAAATTATTATATTCATAAATAGTTATTATTGAAGACCAAACATGACCACATTTGAGAATTATTTTAGGAAAGAAAAGGGATTGATGTACTTTGTACTTGCAAACATGTGATGTAGGAGAGAGGTGAAAGAGACTAGGTTAAGAAGTTAAAATTATGTTTTCTTTCTTTCTTCCTTTCTATCCATCTATCTATCCATCCATCTATTGAGAGCAAAATGGAGTCTCTCATGTCAAGCAGGAGCCTGTGTCAAGCAATGATCCAAGTAGTTAAATGTACTGAAGTTACGAGGTATCACTTGGATCAACATCAGCTGACACCCCAGAACTGATAAGGAGCAGAACCAGAAGAAGTCTGCAGGGACCCAAAACTGATTAAATCCCTTTAAAAAGGGAAGGATTTTGGCAGCAAGCTGTCAGACTCTTCAGACCTGACCCCTCTACGTTTGTCCACTTAAAAAAGGTAACTGCCAATGAAAGGCCTGCCCAACAGATCTCCGAACAGAGCAGAGATCTTTCACTGTTTGAACATCAGAAGCAGTCGGTGCTGAGAGCTGACCTGGACAGGCCGGAGGCCTTATCTCAACTGTACGCCCACAGATGACTTTGCGTTTGGTTCATTAACTTCCTGCACCGTTCTGTTACCTTGTTTGTTGTGTGGTTTGTCTTATGTTCTGCTCTGTGTGCTGTGTAAGAAGCCAAGTTTAATCACATGGTGAAATATCATGAGTTTGGAATCTTGAACCAACTTTATAATTGTGATTATGTTTGCTTTATGATTGAATAAAGCTGACATTGTGGAAAGGCACACTCATGTGTACACCTTCATGGCATGCTCATGACTCTATCTATCTATCTATCTATCTATCTATCTATCTATCTATCTATCATCTATCCATCCACCCACCTAACTATCCATCCACCCATCTATAATCTATCTATGCAACTGGGTATACCTGAGAGGAGAAAAAGAACTGGAGCAGACCAGATTGGGAAAAGGAATACTGTGAGTACACCCCATAGATCAGAAAAAAAAAAAATGTTTTTGAAAAAATGGACATTTCTGTTGTCATATTCCAAGTGTTAGAATAGTAAAAAGTTGGAGAAAGGCAAGATTTTGAAGAATGCCACTTGAAAGAGGGCACATTAATCCCCACTAGGTCCCTGAATATACACAAAACCATTGATAGTTGCTTCAGTTCAAGAATCTTTGGAATGTCCTTACACAACTGAATTAAACAGGGAGGCAAGGGCAAAACCGTCACAAGGTTAGGATTAAAAAAATATATGGAATTTACAGTCAGAGGCAGCATCAGCCACTGTGATACAAAATTAAATGCTTTGGGATATTTCTAAGAGTAGAAAAATATAGATGAAATAATAGAATGAAATTTTAAAGGAGAAAAATTAAGGAAATGAATTACACTTGAGCAATTGTCTTTAGAGATGCAGTTTCCCTGTTCAAATAAAAGGATAAAAGCTGTTAGACAGGGTTTCTACTCAATTCAGGATCAGGTTGCTTAAAAAAAACAGTTTTAAAAAAGAATACTGGTATCAAATGTGCTGAAATATTCTGAACATATTAATTGAGGAAGGAATAGAATTTTAGCAATGCCTACTTAACATGGGTGACAGAATTGTACTTTTAAAAAGTAGTCTCAGATGCTAATGACTCATCCAAGAATCTGTATGCCTACAGAATGTAAAAACGTATTTCAAATGCTATCCTTTCAGAACATCTATGCCCAGAAGATACTGTTCCTTAGCATTGGGCACTGGAATACATGTTTGCATCCCTTCATAGGAGAGTTCCTTATATTAAGTTCCAAAATTTCCCAAACACTTGACACAACTGACCTTGTGAGCCTTCTGACATTCTTCTTAAAAACAGTTAGACCACAGACTTTGCTTGCATCACAACATGACTATTTCCTATAAACATAATTTAGTTATGAAAACTTCAGAGGCTGCAGATCAGCTCACCTTTTCAGAATACCATTTTTTTGTTCTGAAGCTGGAGCCATCTGACTGGAGGAAAATAGGGAACTAGAGAAGCCTAGGTGAGATTCAATTTAATGTTGGAGGTGGTTCGCTGGAATAGGCTGAAGGTGCAATTGCTTCTATAAATAAATACATAAATACCCACACGTACATACGTACACACATACATAAATTCATATGTACATAAATAAACAAGCAAATAAATATCTTAGGAATAAGCTGATATCACTGGACCTGAGCAGAAACTGAAGAAAATTATAAACATTGTTTGTTTTAAACTTAAATTTTTAAGGGGGAAAGGGAATATTTTATACTTAAATTATTTCTATAACAAAATAATTGGGTAATTCATATTTCTCAACTTTGAGAATTATTTTATTTCTTGTGTCATATTTAGGATACTATGCTATCATTTCAGTTATATAATCATTACTGGTGAGTTATTGACTAACATGGCTGCTATTATGCGAGATGAGAGACAGAAGACAAGGTAAAATTGTGGTGTATGACTCAGTTCAGCTTTCTGGATATGGCTGAGTAGTCCTACAGGGGTTCTGAAAGATAAATAGTTGTGGTAGACGTAGGGAGAGTAGCCCCACAAAGGTAGGGCAGGACACCTGACAGGTTATTTATCTCCCTTGAGTGGGCCCACATCCGGTTTCAGGTTGATCTCAGGTTTGGTTATTAAGCCCAGTATACTGAAATTAATGAGCTAGGGGAAAGTTCAGAGAGAATTTTCATTCACCTTCTCAATCATTTCCTTAGCAAGTATTCATTCCCTTATCCAATCCTCTGGAGGGGTATGGAATTAAATAGTATTTGATTGGGGCATCTGGGTGGCTCAGTCAGTTAAGTGACCAACTCTTGATTTCAGCTCAGGCCCTGGCCTCAGGGTCAGGAGATCGAACAGGACATGGGGCTCCTTGCTGGGCTTAGAGCCTGCTTAAGATTCTCCTTCCATCTCCCTTTGCCCTTCCCACTGCTCATGCTCTCAGTTCTCTCTCTATCTCTAAAAAAAATTTTAAAAACCAGCATTTGAATAAAACTGTCTATTTCTTTTCAATTCATGTAAAAACACATGAAGTAAGGCGTATCCCATCTAACTGGTGATATCAGTGAAAGTCCAAATCCACGGAGCCATGCATGGCATCTGGTTTTTGCATTAAAATCAGGCAATTGTGATCTAATTCTGATTTCTTCTTCTTTTCTCTCTTCTTTTCTTAAACCATTACTTCCAAAGTAGAGTTTTTATCCCTTCCAATTTTGGTTTTCTTTGTAGTAAAAACCCCTCTGAATGCTCCCCTCTGCCCACTATGAAAAAGGATAAACATTCTCAAAATGATTTGGCTGTAACTAGGTAAATTCAAATCAAGAGACAGGAGGCTTACTTGCATTTTCCAAGCTTAAATTACCAATACACACACACACACACACACACACACCCTTTCTCTGAATCCATTAGTGAATTTTCATTATTTCAGATGAGAGAAATAGTGAATCTTTGATACCATCAAAACATCAGGTATTGGCTACATTAAAAACAAAAATGCATTAAAATGCACTCTACTAAATCTAATACAGTTTATATGAAATTATTAAAGTACAAATTAAATTACCCAAAGAATATTAATTTTTTGACATCTACAAATTAAAATCCCATTTTTAAATAAATTCTCAAAAAATAATATATGTTGTAAGGAAATATGTCTAATAATATTCTTACAATGAGGATATATAATATGCACCAAACTTGAGGATTAATAGTGAGACAGAAACTCCACACAATCCACATTGTCTTTACCACATTTTCTCATAAGATTAGAATTCCTTTCTCAACAAATTCTGCTTTTACCTTGCACCTCCATTAGTGTATGGTTATTACCTACTGATTTCCAGTGGGCTACAATCTGAGCATACAAATATCTCCCCTAAATGTGAACATTTAAAAAAACATCTTGTCAAAATAAGGCAAAACTCATTTTAGAACAAAATAAATTTCATATAGTCAAGAAAGACTTACTGTTATATGTGTCATCTTTAACTAAGAGGGGGAAAATATCTCCAAACAAACCACAGACTTATGCAAAAACTTAAGAGGCACAAAGCAATGCTTTATTTCCTAATTGCTATTGTTACTGTGATTCTATATTCATTTGCATTAATTCCTAAAGCTTTCCAAGTAGAAAAATACACAAGAACTCCATGTTTACTATCTAAAAAAATCAAAAAATTAAAATTAAAATATAAGGCATTCTCAATCTCACCACCTAGAACTGTTACTATAGTTAACATTTTATATAAATTTGAGATGGGTTTTCTGTTTTGTTTCTGTTATTTTTATTCAAGTATAATTAACATGGGTGTTAAGTTAGTTTTGGGTGTATGATGTAATGATTTAACAATTCTATACATTTCTCAGTGCTCATCAAGATAAGCCTACTGGTAATCTCTCCTACCTATTTTACCCATCCCTCCAACCACTCCTCCTCTTGCAGCCATCAGTTTGTTCTCTGTATTTAAGATTCTGTTTTTTGTCTCTTTTTTCTTTGTTTGTTCATTTCTTTTTTTAGTTTCTACATAGATGGCCAACAGATACCTGAAAAGATGCTCAACATCACTAATCATCAGGAAAATGAAAAATTAAAACCACAATGATACATCACTTTACACCTGTTAGAATAGCTAAAAGCAAAAACATAAGTATTGGTGAGGATGTGGAGTAAAGGAAAACCCTCATCCAAAGTTGGGGTGAATGCAAATTGGTGCAGCCATTACAGGAAAGAGTATGGACATTCGTCAAAAAATTAAAAATAGATGGGAGCTGAAGGCAGACGCTTAACCGCTGTGCCACCCAGGCGCCCCTAAATAAATAAAATCTTAAAAAAAAAAATAAAAATAGAACTACCATATGATCCACTAATTCGTCTACTGGGTATTTACCCAAAGAAGATGAAAACACTAATACCAAAAGATACATACACCCTTATGTTTGTTGTAATGTTATTTACAATAGCCAGGATATGAAAGTAACCCAACTGTCCATTGAAAGATAATTGGATAAAGATGTGATACACACACACACACACACACACACACACACACACACACAGGAATATTACTCAGCCATAAAAATGAAATCTTTCATTTGTGACAACATAGATTGACATACAGGGTATAATGCGAAGTGAAATAGAGAAAGACAAATACTGTAAGATTTCACTCAACTGTGGAGATGGTTTGGTGTTTTGTTTTGTTTTGTTTTTTGAGTCTTGAGATCTAGGTAAGCCAGCTTTGGACCTGTTGATGTCTGTGAGTTGATCTAAAGCACTGTTGTAATTCTCATGATCATCTTTGTCTTGATTCCATACGCCATATAATACTTGGTTCTAAAATTTCATTTCTATTCTGTAATCCACCAATCCATATTTGAAAGTTAGGTCTCCACATAAAAAATAATTCACTAAGAAAAGTTTGAGTTCAATAGATCTCTCAAAGAATCTGTGCATGGTGCAGAGAGAGGAGTTGTGGAACAGGCAGCTAAAGGTATTTTTTATCTTAGCAATGCAAACTAATTTAATGTCGATATTATGTACTTGCTTTTATTAAAGTTCTTTGGGAGACAAAGCATAGTACCAGGCATTTAATAAATGCCGGTTTCATGGTTTAATTTTTATTTTGGTCATGTCACACCTGGGGATTTTCCTTCCAGGTGATCCCCCTCTCCCCTAGCCTAAGTGCCTGTCCCACGGTCATATGTTCCCAAATGTTTGTCTGACTTCATATAATTCCTTTTCCATCCAAAATGAAGATTTTACATTGTGAAGAGTTTGGCTCTTTTCTTTTATCCTCTTTGCTTTTTGTCAATTACAAGTCCTTCACATTTCCTTCTTCTGCAGTATTAGATTCATGCAAAGATCTTTCTCAGTCTTCTTGACTAACAGAAATTTCTTTATCAGCTATTAAAACTTTTTACAGTTGTTATAGTGCATTACATGTAAAAACAGGATCTTACTGTACGTTCTTATTGGTAATCTAGTTTTTTTTTTAATTTAACCATATATTTGAATCTTTTCCCACAACTATATTTCTACAAAATTATAATAGGACTTACAGCCAGCAAGAGGTAAAGACAATCAAGAATGTGAAGTTTTCTTGAAATCAAGAGTTTTATTCTGGACATCACTAAGAGTTTTATAAAGATAAGAAAACATTCACCCAAGTGTGAATGAGCTTCATATCTATAGCTACTTTTACCTAAAAGGTATACAGTTGTTTTAAAATGTATTTATTATCATAAAACAGTATGTGAAACAGGCCACCACATCTAAAACCAGTGTTTAGTATTGGCTTTGACTTTCACAGGATTGTATGTAGACCCATTTTTTTTCATGCTTCCCTTTTTATACACAAACAAAGGGGTTTATATGGAATTGGCATACCCTTCATAATTCTTTTATATTCAGTAGTATTCATTAATTACAAACAAGTTATTTGCATGAATGGCATTGAAAAAATACACAAAACACATCAAAACCACAATGAGATACCACCTCACAGCAGTCAGAATGGCTAAAACTAACAAGTCAGGAAACAACAAATGTTGGCAAGGATTTGGAGAATGGGGAATGCTCTTACACTACTGGTAGGAATGCAAGCTGGTACAGCCACTTTGGAAAACAGTATGGAGTTCCTCAAAAAGTTAAAAATAGAGCTACCCTACCACCCAGCAATTGCACTACTAAGTATTTACCCAAAGGAAACAAACAGTGATCCGAAGGGGCACCTGCACCCCAATATTTACAGCAGCAAAGTCCACAATAGACAAACTATGGAAAGATCCCAGATGTCCAACCCAGATGAACGGATAAGGAAGATGTGGTAAATATATATATAATGGAACATTACTCAGCCATCAGAAAATGAAATCTTACCATTTGCAACAATGTGGATGGAACTGGAGGGTCTTATGCTAAACAAAATAAGTCCATCAGAGAAATTATCATATGATCTCACTCATGTGGAATTTAAGAAACAAACCAGAGGATCATAGGGGAAGAGAAAGAAAAATAAAATAAGATGAAATCAGAGAGGGAGACAAACTATAAGAGGCTCTTAACTACGGGAAACAAACTGAGGGTTGCAGGAGGGGAGGGGAGTGGGGGGATGGGGTAACTGGGTGATGGGCATTAAGGAGGGCACATAATGTAATGAGCACTGGGTGTTATATGCAACTGATGAATCCCTGAACTCTACCTCTGAAACCAGTAATACATTATATGTAAGTCTAATTTAAATAAAATAAAATTTATCAATAATAAAACACCTCATTTAGGTTTAGTTCCTTCTGCCTTATCCTTTGCCAAAGCTGCCATTACTTGGAGAAGAGAACAATAACTGCTATGCAAATCTATTTCCTGTAACAAAATCATGCAGTTTGAAGTATGATAATTTTCAGACCCAGTGGATAATGTCCCTCAGCCTAGATAATCATCATTGTGTACAAGCTGATAAGAGGGTGATCTCTGTTCATAAAAGGCCTGATTAACACAGATAACAATTATACTTAAAAAACTTAAGGCTTATTGGATATAATTTTGTTTGAATTCACCTTTCTTTGGTTCAGAAACTTCCAATAATCCATTTTATTCCTGTATCAGTCAGGAATACTACTAGTATGAGTTTACTGTCACTATCTTATTTTTTTTCATGGTTTCTATTTAGATGATAACAGCTCCTTATTAACAAGTGCTTGTTTATTTTAATGTTGTTCAGCATTGGTGAGTGACATAACCAACAAGTCAAGCATGTTCTATATTTACATCATAGAATATAAAGCAAAATGTTTGATTAAATTACTAATACTTCCATACACAATATAGCCACATAGTAAGAATATAAACCCTTAGCAAGTGAAGGCAAGTAAATAAAAATATTTTCTCTCTCTTGAATCACTGAAACAGTAACATTTAGTTCAGACTGATTGTTTTGGCAAAAAGGTAAGATGAAAAATACCTACTGGCATCAGAATGTCTGAAGTGAACAGAGCAGGTTGACTGTATCAAATTGGTATTTGGAAAATTATTTTTTTAATTAAATTTCAATGTTTGACAAAAGGTCATTTAGTGTTTCAAAATGTATGAATGGAAAGACCTTTTTATAATCACTGATAATAAGTTTATCAGGAAGGATAGGCAGTATCAAACAATCCTGATTATCTCTGTGGTTCGACATAACAAATATTTAATTCTCATTCATATTACATATCAACCATAGACCAATTTTGTTCCTCCTGTTTCCATCTTTACTCTAGGACTGAAGGTGATGGTAAGACATTATCAGGAAGATGATCATGACTGTGGAAGAAGGAAAAGAGTTCTGGGGGATCTTGCAAAGACAATTAAATACCCCAGACTGAAAGCAATACATACCACCTCTGGGATCACTCACTGACCAGAAGTAGTCACAAGGCCTCACTTAACCAAAAGGGACAAGAGAGCTCAACTCAGTCTACTATCTAGAAAGGTATGGATAATCAAAATTAATGGATAGGTAAGTGGATAATTCATTAACGTTAAATTACACCTGTAACCACAGGGTTGCTGAGAATGGTTCATAAATGTTTACAAGAGTTGGTTTTGCATATTTCTTCTCCACTCCTTATTTGGTGATATCACTTTGGATATTTATTTGGAGATATATTATATTTGGATATGTATTTACACCATACATACCAGCAAAAACTATAAATTAGAGCTTTTTTTTCTCTTATGCCCCCCATAGCCAATAGTTAAACATTTACATCACATCAGTGAGTATAACTTTATGAAGACAAAGAAAAAAATGCTAAAAATCCTAGTGAAAGCAAAGCAATTATTTTATGCCCATCTCATAACAATTTCAAAGATACTTACACCCTGTCCCCTACACTTGTAGAAAGTGCTTATGAATATGAAAATAATCTCAATGAAAAATACATTAGTCTTTCCTAAGTTATTTCATAAGCTAGGATCCTTAGATAAACAGATGTCACTGATCTTCTAGTTAAAAACAGCCATTTTCAGCTTTCTTATAAATACAGTAAGATATTAACACCTTGATGAAACTGCACATTTTTAAACTCCGTGATATTGCAGACTGGAGCTGTATACGCCAGCAAAAGCCTTCCAGTGTGGGAGAGAACTTATTTTCAGAGCTGAGCTAGTATTATTTGTAGCATCTTACAAATTACATTAGAACATGGTAAGTCACAGACAAATCCATTATTCAGTTTCTTAGTTTTAACTATATTCAACTACTTCAAAGTTATTTTCCCTAGAAATATACTTCATTAAGTTAAAACAAATCTATATATAAATTGTTTATAATTTCCTGTTACTGACATTTTATTTTTATTAAATATCCTCTGGCCAAAGAAAAATATAGACTAGACAAGTTAAACAGTCATGGAAGACTTTAAAACTACCACCATGGGGGAGAGAAAATGAACTCAGTTTTACAGAAACAAAATATTGATGGGTTTTCTAGTGCTGTTGTAAGCCAGTGAAAAAGCACTGGAGGATGTTGAGTGGGAAGAGGGAAGTTGGTCAATGCAATTGGGCCACCTGTGTTTGCCAATTGGCATTTATCAGGTCAGGTCCCCACTATTCCTCAGAGACAGAGAAATGGGCCTATCTTTTTTGATGATTACAACAAAAAAGATGGCTCCCAAGTCCTTGAGGAAGACCTTCCTGGGCTGTTAAATTCTCAAGAGATTGGTAGCATGTTTACATATCAAAGGGGCAGAAAAAGAATTCACAATTACAAGTTTTCTAAAGTAAATGCTCTAAGAAAAGGGAGGTCAGGGGCTTAAAGTCAGAGACAACTGCATAAAGTTTAGTCAAGCCAAGGGTAATTTTTAAAACCTTCATGGTCATTCCCAGTAATTTAATAGGATGTAACCAATGAGTGCAGTGTTAGTCAATAGTCTCATAAATTTCATTTAATTATTTTTTGCATAAGCCACTACTCCATCACTTTTCCATATTCATTTGTCATTCTCATGTGTAAGACCACATTTGCAAGTTGGTTCAGTAGGAAGGAAAGCAAATATTGCAGCACTGGAAAACATTAGAATTAAATGTCTCCCAAAAATCACATCTCTAAGCAAAGCAGGTCTTTAGTTTTGATGTTTCTGTAGACTGAATATTTGTGCCCCCTCAAAACTTGTGTATTGAAATCCTAATACCCACTGTAATTGTATTTAGAAGTGGAGTCTTTGAGAGGGGATTAGGTAATAAGGGTGGAGCTCTAATAAATGGGTTCATTGCCCTTATAAAAGAGAGTACAGAGAGATTCCTCGACCTTTCCACCATGCACAGATATCAGCAAAAAGATGGTTGTCTACGAACCAGGAAGCAGGTTCTCACCAGACACTGTATTGGCTGGCACCTTGATCTTGGTTTTCCCAGCCTCCAGAACTATCAGAAATAAATTTCTGTTCTTTATAAGGTTCCTGGTCTGTGGTATTCATTTATATCAGCTTGAATGAACTAAAACAGAAACTGGTACTGAGAGATGGGGTTGCTGTTTACACAAATACCTAAAAAAAATAAAAGTTGCTTTGGAAATGTGCAATGGGTAGAGATTGGAGGAGTTTTGAGGTACCTGCTAGAAAAAGCTTACATTGCTGTGAATGGACACTTAAAGGTGATTCTGATGAGAACTCAGAAAGATATGAGAAAGCTTCAAACTTCTTAGAGAACTTCTAAGTAATTTTCAACAATCTAAGAACATGAATGGTAAAGATCATTCTGATGAGGTCTCAGATAGAGATGAGGAGCATGATATATGTAGATAGATATAAAATGGCAAAGAACTTGGCTCAATTGTGTTTGTGTTCTAGTGTTTTGTAGAAGACAGAACTTGTGAGCAATGAAATTTGATACTTAGCTAAAGCCATTTCTAAGCAAAGTATTGAAGGTGTGGATTGACTTTGCCTGACTGTTAATAATAAAATGCCAAAAAACAAAAACAAAACAGCAATGATTTACAGATGGAATTGTTCATCAAAAAGGAAGCAGAACTTAAAGATTTGGAAAATTCTCAGCTTATCTATATTGCAAAAAATAACACTAAGGATAATAATGCCAAGGATCCTTTGATGAGATTATTATGAATTCCCTATTTGAACAGAAACCAGAACCCCTATCTCTCTAAGATGATAGAAGAATGGCCCTGAAAGTCACCAAAGTTGCCACTCTCCTCACAGGCCCAGAGTGCAAGCAAAGTGATGTGCAAGGAAGCAAAGTGATTTCGAAGGGGTGGGGGGCGCTGCCAGCGCCTATGGAATCTCAGTGAGCGTGACCTGGCACTGCCTCACATCACATGCTCCCTATTCTATGGTTCTATGCTCCTTAGCCACTCCAGATGAGGATCTTGCAGGCCCTGGTATGGCACAGGCCACAGTGGCCACTGACATGAAGAGTGCAAGCAGTAACCATCATCTGCTTCAAGGTGTCACTATTCCTTCACCAAGCAAAGTACATGAGCCCTGTTGGCATGGCTGCCTCCATCCTGGATTTAAGGATAGAACTTCCTGGAACCATAGGTGTGCAACTCAGGCATAGAGCTGCTGACAAATGGGATCACTTCAGAGAAACATCACAGGGATGGGGCCTAGGAATAGAGCCACTATAGGGGCAGAGCCACCCAAAGCTATGGGCCAGGGCTGCACTGCATGCTGTGGGATCTGGACTGCCACCATAGTGTGTCCTGAAGGTGAAACCTCTGTCCCAGTGGGCTTGGAAAGCAGAGCATCAAGACAGAATTATTCTTGAGCCTTAAAGTTGCTCCATTAGGTTGTAGACTTAAAGGGAACTGTCACGCTTTTTTTTTTATTATTATTTGTTTCTTTTCGAATGGGAATGTCTATCCTATGTCTGTCACGCCATTGTATTTTGAAAGCACTTTACTTGTTTGGGTGCACAGGCTCACAAATGGAAAGCAATTTGCTTCAGAACAAATTATGCCTTGAATCTCACCCATATCTGATTTAGAGGCAATTTAGATCAGACTTTGGACTTAGACTTTAAAGTTAATACTGGAATGAGTGAAGACTTTTCTCTTGGGATAAGATCAATGTATTTTACATGCAAGAAGGACATTAATTTGGAGGACCAGGGGTGGGATGCTACAGATTAAATGTTTGTGTCACTGCAAAATTCATGTATTGGAATCCTAATACCCAATATGATATAGTATTGCAGGTGGAGCCTTTGGGAAGTGATGAGGTCATGAGTGTGGAGCTCTCATCAACAGGATTGTGCCTTCCAAAAGAGAGTTCAGAGAGCTTCTTTGTCCCTTCCGCCATATGACAGGATAGTGAAAAGATGGTCTCTATGAACCAGGAAGCAAATTCTCACCAGAAACCAAATCTGCTGAAAAATTAATGATGGACTTCCCCAACTCCACAACTATGAAAAATAAACTTCTATTGTTCATAAGCCACCCAATCTCTGATACTCTGTTACAGCAGCCCAAATGCCCCAAGACAGATGTTGAGATATGCCTTTACCATGATTATCTGTCATGAGTTAGTTACGAATAATAGTTAATGGGACCTATCTTGTACAATATTTATTTTAAAACATAAATTGGGAAAGTAGAAAAGTTGAGTTGAAAGTTGAGCTGAAAACTTATTTGCAAGTTAAAAGGGCTGATAAAAGTCAAGGAAACCTTGAAGAATAGGTGCTGATAAAGACAATGACATATAAATAGAAACAGTACCATACACACATGGTCACTTGTTACATGACAGAGGTGGCACTACAAATCACTGACAAAAAGTATACTTCCAAATAAAAAGCTTCTTAGAATACTGAATATCCATATATGATATCCTACCTTATACCATATATAAATAACCTGTTCCTTGTGCATCAGAGTTCTAAATGTGAAGGGCAAAATTATGACTATTTTAGAGGATAATAAAGAATATCTTCATAATTTCAGGGTAAGAAATTATTTCTTAAAACAAAATTCATTACTAATTATAAAAGATTAAAGTATTCAATAGCACTACAAAATCATTCTTCTATAAAGACAATGTAGAAAACACTGAGTGTGAACAACTGTTTGCAACACACTTAACAAAAAAACTGATATTTAAAACATATTGAAAACTCCTACATTTAATTAGAAAAGGGATACAGAACACACTTAAAAATAGGCATAAGTCTTAAATGACCACTTCACAAAAGAGGAAATCCAATTCGAAAATTAACAAATGAAAAGATGTCAACCAGTTAGCAAAAGTTCAAATTAAAATCACAAAGTAAATCTCTTACACACACATCAAGTGCAGGAAAAAATTTAAATTATAATTTTGCTACAACATAGAGCAAGGAGAACACTCATATACTATTGTAAGTATAAAACGTTATTGCCACTTTGGAAAATGTTTGAAGTCATCAAATAATTTGCGTTCTTACATATCTTACAACCTATCAATTTCAGTCATAAACGTATACCTTAGGTAAATTCTTGTACATTTGCACTAGGATATTTCTACAAAAACATATATAACTGCATTATTTGGGTTTTTTAAAAGATTTTATTTATTTGAGAGAGAGAGAGAGAGAGAGAGCCCGTGCTCACATGAGCAGGAAAGAGGGACAGAAGGACAAGCAGACTCTCCACTGACTGGGAAGCCCAATGCAGGGCTCCATCCCGGGACCCTGAGATCATGAGCTGAGCTGAAGTCAGGTGCTTAACCGACTGACCCACCCAGGGACCCCTGTAAGTGCATTATTTGTTATAGGAGAAGCAAGAAACAATTTATCTCCGTCAATAGCAGAATGGGCAAACATGCTATTTTATACCATGAAATAGTCAAATGATGCATATCAATATGATTGAGTACAGTACATGGAGCCAGATATAGGTTCATATCTGAGTTCCATCAATAATGAACTCAGACTGATATTATATTTAATGATATCTAAAGATAATATGAGTGATACCATCATTGTTAAAACAATAAAATTGAATGAAAGACAGTTGTATAACAGCATAAATAGCTCTAATAAATAAGACATAGCAAAGGAAGACAAATATTATTTTATATGGTGTAGTTCCATTTGCATAAACTTCAGAGACAGAAAAACTATAGAATGGGGATATATACAATAAATATATAATATAAATATACAATAAATCTAAAACAAATTAAAAAAAAATGTAATCCAAATGTCAACATAGTGATTACTTTAAGGATTGGTAGGGAGATGTGATCATAAAAAACAGCATCAGGGTGGGGCACCTGGGTGGCTCAGTCAGTTAAGTGTCTGATTTTGGCTCAGGTCCTGATCTCCGGGTCCTGGGAGTGAGGCCTACAGTGAGGCCCACATGGAGCCCAGATGGAGCCCATGTGGAGCCCCACATCAAGCCCCACCTCAGCAGAGAGTCTGCTTGTCCCTCTGCACCGGCCCCCATGCTCACGTGTCTCTCTCTCTCTCTCATAAATAAAATCTTTTTTTTTAAAAAAAAGCATCAGGGTTATTAGAAAGTTATTAATTTGTGAATTTCATGGTAGGTACGTGGTTGTTTTTATATTGCACTTTAAGCTGTTCATTTAGATTTTATTCACTATTCTACACATATATCTCACAATTAAAATAAATATATAGATAAAATTAACTAGAACAAATGTGAGGGTTTTTTCTATAATAACAAGATAGAAACTTACCTCTCGAATGGCAGAGGAAAGAAAGGTCAGTCAGAAATTAGGTATATGTGACATGTGATTAGCTGGGTTCAGATAAGGATGGGAAGGAACACTATTTCTGATTTAATTATTGTGTTTTGTAGATGTAGTGAATATAGTTATGGTTGCCTTTAGTGAGATGTTTCAGATTTAGAATTTGTTTTCTTTTGACAGTAATGGTCTTTCCATGAATCCTTTATTCTACTCAGCCTGGAAAGTTTGCTTGTAAAGTACAGGTAACATAAAGTAAATGCTATGCTCATTATAAAATATCCATTGTGTGAAGACATCATTTTTAAAGAGAAGACAGCTTGTTTCAATGGGAAGTTTATGTGTGTACTAATCATCTAAATGTTACTACCTGAAGCTCAATTTATAATTGTGAATGTCTTACACAGTAAAACAGTACCCAACTGAGTTGGGAACTGAAATTATTTTGAGCCTATAGTTTGGTCATGAGCCAGGTGAATTTTGGCTAGTATTCAGAGATGCTTCACCCAGCACTATTCTCAAATCATTCGAAATAGGCTTTTCTTACCATCCTTGAGTATATCTGGATGGCACCAGACAGATACTTTAAATTTGGCTTTTTGGGCAGCCTGGGTCACTCAGTCGGTTAAGTGTCAGCCTTCGGCTCAGGTCATGATCTCAGGGTCCTGGAATCAAGCCCCGCATTGGGCTCCCTGCTCAGTGGGGAGCCTGCTTCTCCTCCCTCTGCCCCTCACCCTACCGGTGCTCTTTCTCTTGCTCTCTCTCTCTCTAATAAATAGTAAACAAAATCTTTAAATTTGGCTTTTTAATATTTTTATATTATGTATACCAATATTTTGGTGATTTTTTAGATACTGATTTGGATATAAATTCTGAAATAAAAATCCTATTTTTCAGGGGCTGTTACTCCAGAGTTCAGTGTGTTATACAAAAAATACAGTAATAGCTCTTGAATTCTTATAAAAAGGGAAGGAATATTTCTATTGCTTTAATGTAAGTAGACTCACAAGTTTAAATTTAGTCTACGTTCATATGACTGTTAAAGATATCACTACCACCACAAATGAATAAATAATTTTTTATCTAATATATTCCTAAGTCAATTTATTGTGATGGTTGAAAGTTTTAGACGCTAAAGACAAGTACCATGATTTTACTCATATGTGGAATTTAAGAATATGGGGGGTGAGGAGCAAAGATGAAACAGTGTCTCTCAATACACAAATTGAAAACTTTTTCCTTGGTGGTAAATAGAAATTAAAAAAATTAGAAAGTATAAACTTAGAATTTGTGATTGTGCTGTGAGCCTGAAAATTTCTCTGAACCAAATAGTGATCATGAGTATAAAAGGGAGGAAAGAATGAAATAATTGTTTTCACGGTGTTTTGAGGGATACTAAAGATAATATGGTTCAAAAATCTTCCTCTTAAAAAAATTAAGCCTCCAAAAGGATAAAAATTTGTCCAATATAGTTATTAATTAATCAGGACCAGAATATGAGTGTGCTAGTTCTGAATTTATAGCTTCCTTTGACAACATATTATTGAAAATTGCATTTATTTTATGAAGATATGTAGTTATTTTCCAGTAGTAACATTTTTTTCCCTTAGCTTCCTTTGCTCTTTTCTTTAGAAGTATTTTTTTCTGGAATACAATATGAATTGAAATATCATTTTAACATTATATAAAATGTTATATAAATGAGACTTGTCACAACCAAAGATTCTATTCTAAACCCAGACTTGATAGCCATACGGAAATAGCATGATGACTCATCATCAGTGGCTCTCCAAAAAGACTAGGAACCTATTTAAAAGTTAATAAAGATTCTTCTCCATATTCTCATTAGTCTTGGCTGACAGTCTCAATCGCAATTCCATACAGACTAAAATAGAATCATGAAAATTTCAAAGGTTGCACAAACAGAGATAAAATCTACCAATGCTGACAGCCAAGCCTGTGAGTTTGCAACATTTATTGAGTGCCTACTATGGGACAGATGTTGAAACCCCATGACAGTAGTGAATGAAACCAAATCTCCCTCTTACCCCCCCCAAAAAAGAAAACTTTCATAGTCTAGAGAGGGAGAATAAGCTAACACCTGTTGAATTCTTAAAGTTACCAGTTGGCATCATCTATATCACCTTATTTCATGCTCACTCAATGGTATATATTTTTCTTCACATTTTACTGATGAAGAAATTGAAGTACAGATCATTTGATAGAATTTTGCTCAAGTCAATATGCCATTCTAATTTTTTTTAGCTTATGTATTTCCCACAGGCCAAAGATAGTTAAATATAAAATTATTATCAGCTCTAGAGATGTTACTTCCTGTATTTTATATTTGGAAATCATGAGAATTATTTCTCTTTCTCAACAAAAACTATCAACTAACTACACCCAGTTCTGACCTGATTACATGTATATTCTCCTGCAAGTCTTTCTCTGGTGCTAGTATCTCTCTCCAACTTTTACCAGACCCTTGGTATCAATAACATATGCCTAGACCTTACTCAACAGAAAATTTATCGTAAATATATTAGACCAAAAGTTAGCCTAGAAATCTTTGGAACTAATATTTTTATTTTTGTTTCTTCGGGTGAGGAGACTAAACCTGTAAAAATAAAGCACTTGCAGAAGATGCAGAGCTGGATAGTTAATGGAAGAGCTTGGGATGGAGGGATGGGATGAGAAATAAAATCTGAGTTCCTGATCTAATCTGGTATCAATTTTCCATATTTTTTTTTGCTTCTTAGCTTTGAAATGAGCTCTTATACTATTTTCTAAAATAAATACTATAGGATGTAGGTGACAGTCTGACTTTTTAGTACTCTGTTCCCACCAGTTTATTTTCAGAACATTTAATTTTGAATAATTATTTTCACTTTAATGCCTCATACCCTACTTGTCAGTTTATTAATTCAACAAATATTATTTATTGGTCATAATGCACATACTGAGTATGTATAGAAATATATTTTTTATGAATAGTTATCTTAAAATATAGGGCCTTAATTATGCAAAGATATCAATTCAACTATCAGTTTAACACAATAGCTCTTATTTTCAAATCCAAGCAAAACAAGTTTTAAATAACGTAGCCTCTTTAGAGAATAACAGGTTTAAAATTTTGAATACTTAAAAAGAGAATTCTATGTTAGTAACAATATCTATAATTTATATAGCATATAATAGATGCCAGCTATACAAAGTAGTAAACACTTCACAAATATTTTTAAATTTATTCCTCAAATTAAGCTTACGGGATTTGTTTAATATTATTTTCATACCATAAATGCAGAAACTGAAATTCAGGTAGGTAAATAATTTACACAAGGCCACATGTAGCTTACTGAGGTGTAGAAACACAGAAACTCTCATTATCCCTTCGGTTTATTTTCCCACTTTAGTATGTTTACTGACTTAAATATATGTTGCTAGTAGCTACAACATGGCATACAAACTGCTTTCTCTCAAGATATATCGTGTGGAAGAATAGAAAAGTTTAATTTAAATAATCTAATTTCATCATATGAAGAACACATATACAAATTCTTTAACAAGCGATTCCAACCAGCTGGCTTTTAGATCCAGCCAGAGGGGAGAAGGTGTAAACTAGGCATATGCCACGCATCCTTGCCAATCAATTCTGCAAATATTCAAAAAAGATCAATGAAAAGTAGAAATGGAAAAGTGAATCATATTTCTTTACTGTCTGTGTTTAAAGGAGCCCTCAAGCTATGTCATCCAATTTGTCAATTATAACAATTTCTAAGATGTAACACTATCTGTACAGCCACACTTCTTTAGAGAAGTTTCTATTAAGTTAAAAAAGATGTTTGATAGACTATCCAATGGATGAAAGATGTTGGAAAAGCCATAGAAAGAACTCCTCATATTTGGTGGACTTTAGTTTCAGGATTGAGAAACAATTTATATCTTCAGTGTTTATTTGTTCTATTATGGTTGTTAAATGGAGACATGCTAACTTCAATAAAATCTTTGGAATTGCACCCATAGGACCACTGGGTTCTTTTATCGAAAAATAGTTACATTGAGAAAAAATGTTTTAAACTCTATTGTTTTCAAATCTATACCCATGGATTCTGCAAACATTATTCTTCCACTAATGTCCCTAGGTTGGAAGAGACCATGCACAATGGAGAGAATGGGTTCTAGGTAATGGTGTGTAGCAAAGTGAAATACGGCGGTCCAGCTGTAAATTATTCTTCACTCTCACACATGTGTTTACTTATTTTGTACAACTGTTTCATTAAGGGCAGGGCTTGTAGGTAGAACTGGAGTTTTGCCATGGGTTGAAAATATTTCCCCAAGGACTACTTTACATACACCTTTTAAGAGCTCCCTCTACTCTGAATTATCAGGGCTAGTAAACCTGTAGAAAAAAATGGAATGTGATAAATATTGCTACGTTGGCAGTCATATCACAATACATACACTACAAATGTAGCAAAGTAGCACACTGTACACCTTAAACTTATACAATGATAAATGTCAAATTTATTCAATTTTTTAAAAAGAAACTAAAAAAATAAGCAAACAGTAAGAGAGAGAAAGATAATTACAAAAAGTATAGTTTTTCTCTGTGATTCTGAGGGGTACTTTACTTTCTCTATAGAACAAGAAAAGAAAAATTAGACTGGTAGGACTTATTATGTGTAGGGAAAATGTGCTATTTGTAAAATCAAATCAGAAGTTGAAGAAGAAACTTAAATAATAGTGCTAAATAATTACAAATGTCTATTGTAAGGTAGTATGATAAGGTGTGGGAACTTGTCTTTTATTTAATACCCCAGTGAAATGAAAGCTTACATTATCTAACTCAGCAGTTGGCAATGATTCAGCTCTATTTTAATATTTTCATTTCAGGAATCATAAAAATCATGAAAGTAGGATTCACACAGATACCTGCTGCTAAGATCTTAATAATAGAAAGTGACTCAGAGTTTAAAAAAAGAATAATGAATATAATATAAAAACAAATAATTCTATAGCTAAGCTATTACTGAAATGTCTATATTTAAATAGTGAGCATTTGTTTTTCAAGTAACACTTTTTAAAATTAAACTATTGGGGCACCTGGGTGGCACAGCGGTTAAGCATCTGCCTTTGGCTCAGGGCGTGGTCCCGGCATTCTGGGATCGAGCCCCACATCAGGCTCCTCCGCTATGAGCCTGCTTCTTCCTCTCCCACTCTCCCTGCTTGTGTTCCCTCTCTCGCTGGCTGTCTCTATCTCTGTCGAATAAATAAATAAAATCTTTAAAAAAAATTAAATTAAATTAAATTAAATTAAATTAAATTAAACTATCTCATATAACTTAACTGAGACATGTGCATAAATGTGATAATAAAAAGAACAGTCTCCAATATCTTTACACCTTTACAGAGTGTATACTTGATGAATGCTCTGATTTGTGTGGGATGATTCACTATGGATCCAGAAGTTGTACACTGAGCAAGCACAACTCAGGAGTCAGATAATCATGTAGTGTCATCTCTTACTCTCCAATTAAATGCATTTCGGTGATGCGGGTTTACTACTGATTTGAAAGGAATCTCTGGCAGAATCCATGTATTTATCGTTCCTCTTACAACAATAATCCAGTTAGACATTAAGTCTCAAATCACAGTTTATTTTCAGAAATAACACAATTCAGTCTCAATTTTATTTCTATAGAATAGCAACAAAAAATTGGAAAACAATTAAATGGATCACTTATAACAGGATCAATAAGCATCAAATAACTACTGAATTCATCAAAATTGTAAATGACATCGATCCTAAACTATTTTATATTACAGAGAGAAATGTGTGCAGTCTATTTAAATCAGACGTATACCACATACTGATGAAATCAAAGTTAAATAATTAATTCTGTATAACTTACTTTTTAGATTCAGTGAAATTTAAAATCCCTGCAAGTGTCATGATTAAAATTAACTATAAAGTCGATAAGGAAATTGATTATAAGGTTCAAATGGAAAAGGACAAAAAATTAGATAAGCTTGAAGAGGAAAGTTGGAGAATTTTTATTAAAAAATGTCAATAATTAAGGCAATGGGAACAAGTAGAGTGGAGACAAATAGAGTACACAGCGACAAAGAGACAAATGGAATAGACTGTACAGTCCAGAAAGAGACCTATACAGGTACAATAGATTTACAACAAAGATACCACTGAAATCCAACAAAGCAACAATATTCTTTTTCAACAAAAGTTCTGGATCTAGTGGAATGTCAAGGGAAAAAAGTAAATCTTGACTCCTACTCTCCATCATATAAAAATATGAATCCTAGGTCTATTACAGACCTTAATAAAGCAAAATCATTAAACTTCTAAAGATAACAAGAGGAAATGCTTTTTTTTAAACATTATTTATTTGACACGGGGGGGGGGTGAAGAGAGAGAGAACGCGAAAGCACAAGCAGGGGGAATGTCAGAGGCAGAGAAAGAAGGCTCCCAACTGAGCAGGGAGCCCTAGGCAGGCTTCATCCCAAGATCCTGGGATCATGACCTGCGCCAAAGGCAGACGCTTAACTGACTGAGCCACCCAGTCGCCCCAAGAGGAAATGTCTTCATGAATTTGGGGTAGGCAAAGATTTCTTAAACCATACATAAAATAAAAAAAAACAGATTAATATGAAAACTGATGAATTGCACACTGTTAAAATTGAAGGATTTTGTGCATTAAAGATGCCCTTAAATAGTGAAGACATTCATAGAATGCGAGATGTTGCAATACACGTACCTGAAGAACTCATATCCAGAATGCAGTTTTCCCATAAATCAGTGGAAGAAAGGATGAACTCTCCCATCTTTCCAAGAGAAAATGAGCAAAATATTTGAATAGGCACTTTATAAAAGAAGACATCCAAATGTCCTTATAAGAATATCAAAAGATGCTCAATCTCTTTAATCAAAAGGAAAATGTAAATTAAAAGGACAACGAGATAATCCTACAACCACAAAAATAAGATAATCTTCATGAGGACAATGAGACTGTTCTGAAACTACAAGAATTCTATCCATTTTGAATGGCTACAAAATGGAAAAAAAACAAAAAAACAAAACCTAAAACTGGAAAAAAAAGTGATGGTAGGATGTGTACAACTGCAACTCCCAAGCACAATAGCTGTAAATTTTAATTGTTAAAATCTTTTTGGAAAACTATTTGTTCAGCGTCTACCAAATGTAAATATATACACATCCAATATCCCAGCAATCCCCACCTCTAGCCATTCTACTACTACCCAAATGTAATATGCACATTTTGTGTCAAAAGACCTGCACAAAAATTTTCACATCGATGTTATTTACAGCTGCCAAAGCTGAAAATAATTCACTTAGCCATTAACAACAGAATGATAAATATGTTGTAGGATATTCATACAATGTAATATAATGCAGCAATAGAGGAGAAACAACATACAATATAAATGAACCATTTTGAGGTAACATCAGGTAAAATGATCAGTTACAACTAAGTACAATTTTATTGCACTTACGTAAGTTTCAAAATTTGGCTTAGATAAATTAATATGGAAGAAGTTAGACAGTTTCTTTGAGGAGGAAACATAGGGAAGAAGTCAGCACTATCTGTGCATAGTAACAAGTTTTGTTCTTTTTAATCATCTTTGTTCTTTTTAATCATCTTTTTCTGCTACTTCTACCATCTCTGTCATTTATAGTTATATTTCCCTACTGATTTTTTTTCCTGCTTTTGAGTCACATTTTCTTCTTCTTGGCCTGCATAAGAGTTTTTGATTGGAATGTTAACATTATATATGTGATATTTTGAGTGTCTGGATTTATGTCTTCTGTTAAAAAATACAATGCTTTATTCTGCCACAGAAACCAGTTACATGCTGAGTACTTTGATCATTGTGACCTCTGCTTTTAAAATTTGCCCAGGTGAATCTAAAATACCCATCACTTCAGAGCATTCACTCTCTCTACTAAGTCATGACTCATCTGGGCTATCTTGGAATATTCTAACTCTGAGGATGCTACTTCCGTCTGGTTAGGGACAGAATATCTTATTTTATACTGAGCTCCAGAAATTTTCAGTTTATAACTCTGGTTGTTCTTTGCCTGGTCCTTAGCAGTTTCACATTTCTCATGTGCCTTTAGCAGTCAGCAAAGACTCTAGCGACCACCACTGCAACTCTCTGGAGGTCTTTTTCTACACAGATCCCTTGTGCTCAGAAAACAATGCTGAAATTTCCAAGCACCTCAGGTCCTCTAACTATTATTACTAATTCCTTCACTCAATGAGGCTTCCCTTGTTTAGCTTGGATTCCTCTCTTTGCACCATGTTCTAGAAAATGCCATAAAGAGGAAAGCAGGATGACTGTTGTCCAATTTCTGAAAGAATTACTTCATACATTTTGTTTTGTTTGCTAGTTTTATTGCTGGAGGTTAAACCTGGTCCTAGTGAAACCATTAGGGCCATTAGCCAAAGTCCTCATCTTCATTAGGTTTTTTTAATGTTTGAAAAAGTTTTATAATTGGTTTTCATTCATTTTTTGACGTTTTATTCTGAATATCAGAAATCTATTTTGTAAAATTCCTATTTTATATAACTCAAATAACTGGTTTTGAAGTGTACAAAGTACTCAAACTATGAAACTATCTATCCATTGTTACCTTTCATTTCTTACCAGGATACTAAGTTCTTCATTGATTAATCCTCTTATATATCTCTCGCAGAGCAATAAGGGAATCTAAACTCAATTTGTTAAAGATTTAAACCTGTCCTGCGTATAAAGTGATAAATAACAGAATAATAACATATCAATTTTATTTATAGGCAAGGTGAATAATATTCTCAAAGTCGTGTGGCATAATTTAATGCACCCAAACCAGGGTTTAAATCCCAGATCTATTATTATTAGCACTGTATTCATTAGCAGGTTTTAGTCCTCTATGATTTCATCCCTAAAATGGAAATACTAATCTGCCAATGGTGGGATTAAAAGAGATAAAGCATGCATAGTGAACAGTCAATATTGTGATAACACCGTCATTATTTTCTACTTTCTATTTTTATTGCAAGTTTTCTAAAAGCTGTTATCTGACTTTTAAGTACAGAAAAATTTGTTCTTACAAAAGGAATAAATTTTTAAATTGAACTTTTGGTATTAATCAGGGACTCTAAATACATTATCTTGTCTTTTGTTATTAATACATCTGTAGGCCAACAAATTAAATTCATAGACAGTTACTTGTAACTATGTAGTTTCTGAGCTAATTAATGCGTCTTGTGTCTCCGCTCCAACCACTAATATGTGTCTTGAGCATAACAAGCAAACCACTGATAATTCAATACTGTGTGCCGAGAAATCAAATTCGCTGGTAATGCATATGCTGTTGGAAAGATGAATAGGATGAATTATACTACGAGATGAAGAGCCTTCAAGGTTTCTTGTCTTCAAGGTTTCTACAAAAATGCAGAATCAGCTACTTTATTATCCTGACACTTTGTTAACGAAAACATGGTTCAATAAATTAAAATGCTTTCTGGTGGACTACAAATTCATTATGGTAATGCAGTTATAGAAGCATAATCACAAAAGACGTAAACTGTGGCAAACTTACCTGATATGTGCAAGGTTGATGTTACAGATTATTTATATGTAAATTGTATGATTCATTTTAATACAGGAAGAAATTAGTGAAGATAAACATAAATTTCCCCAGTGATCTGCTGAAATAAAGGAAAAATTTCAAAATATTTAGCAGTCATAGAGGGTGATTCAATATTAAGTTTTCATTGTGATTTTTTCATTGACTCATACAGAAGAGCATTTCTTAATTTACGAATGTAAAAGATGCGGGGCTCGATTCCAGAACGCCGAGATCACGCCCTGAGCCGAAGGCAGACACTTAACGACTGAGCCACCCAGGCGCCCCCATTTTAATATTCTTTTGACTATTAGCTTCTAATATAATTACAATGTGGTAAGATAATATACTCCTTACGAACTAAATACTGAAATTTGTTGCGGCTTTATATAGTTTTATCATTCTCTGTATTTAATTATCCTTTTTCCTCTGGATCTTTTAAGTACTTATTTGTTCTTTATCTTTGATTTTCAGGAATTCAATTATGTTATAAGTGTGAATTTATTTGTATTTATCTTTCTTGGGGCTCACTGAACTTGAAACTGTGAAATTGTTTTCCACCAGATTTGAGAAAATGTCAGCCATTATTTCTTCAAATTTGTTTTCACTATTTTCTCTCTCCTCTAGTCCTGAGTCTATCATTACTGATTTGTTAGACCACTTTATATTGTGCCCCACAGTTTACTGATACTCTGTTTACTTTTATTCAATTTCTTTATCTCTGCTGTGAAAATTGGATAATTTCTATTAATTTAGCTTACTCAGTACTTTTTTAAAAGGCTTTATTTTTAGAGCAGTTTTAGGTTTATAGAAAATCAAGCAGGAGAAAGATTTTCCATAGAACTCCTGTCCCCACATGTGCATAGCCACACCCTTTTCAACATCCCCCATGACAGTGCTACATTTGTTATGCCTGATTAAACCTACATTGTCACATCATTATCACTCGGAGTCCAAAGTTTACATAGAGTTCATTACTGGTATTATACATTCAATGGGTTTTCACAAATGTGTAAGTATTATGTTTGCCATTATACTATCATACAAAATAGTTTCACTGCCCTAAAAATCCTCCTATTCATGCACCACCTATTCATCCCTCCCTACCCCCAACCCCTTAGCAACAACTGACATTTTACTGTCTCCAAGGTTTTTCCTTTTCCATGATGGCAAAGATTAAGAATCAGTCAGAATTCAGCCTTCTCGGATTGGTTTCATTCACTTGGTAATATGCACTTAAATTTCCTCCATGTCTTTTCAAGGTGTAATAGCTCACTTTTTGGTGCTAAATAATATTCCACTATCTGGATGTACCACTGTTTATTTACCCATTCACCCCCTGAAGGACATCTTGGTTGCTTTTGTTTGGGCAATTATGAAAACAGCTGCTATAATCATTCATGTGCAGATTTATGTTTGGACGTAAGTTTTCCATTCCTTTGAGTAGATATCAAGGAGCACATCACTGGATTTTATGGTAAGAGTATGTTTAATTTTGTAACAAACCACTAAACTGTCTTCCAAAACAGCTATACCGTTGTGTATTCTCACCAGCAATGAATGAAAGTTTCTATAGCTCCACAATCTTACTCACATTCGGTGTTGTCAGAGTTCCAAATTTAGGCCATTCTAATAGGTGTGCAGTGGCACGTAATTGTTTTAATTTGCATCTCCCTGATGAAATATGACATGGAACATCTTTCCATATGCTTTTTGCTATCTGTATACCTTCTTTCTGAAATGTTTAAGATTTTTGCCTATTTGTTTAAAATTGGGTTATTCTCTTATTATAGAGTTCTAAGAGTTCTTTATGCATTTTGGGCAACAGTATTTTGTCAAATATGTCTTTTGAAAATATTTTCTCCTTATCTTTGACTTGTTTTGTTTTTTTTTTCATTCTCCTGACAGTATCTTTGCAGAGTAGAAATTTTTATTTTTTTAATGAAGTCCAGCTTATCAATTATTCCTTTTATGGATCATGCCTTTAGCTTTTCACCTAAAAAGTCATCACCATTCCTAGAACTAGAAAAAAATAACTGTAAAAATTTTATGGAACTACAGAAAAACCAGAAGAGCCAAATCAATCTTCAGAAAGAAAAATGAAGCTGTGGCTATTACAATTCCAGACTTCAAGATATATTACAAAGCCATACTAATCAAAACAGTATGGTACTGGCAAAAAAAAAAAAAATAGACATATATATCAATGAAACAGAATAGAGCCCAGAAATAAACCTACACTTATATGGTCAATTATTCTATAACAAAGGAGGAAAGCATATACAATGGGAAAAGTCTCTTCAATAAATGGTCCTGGGAAAATTGGACAGGTACATACAAAAGAATGAAACTAGGCCACTTCTGAACACCAGAAAGAAAAAATAAACTCAAAATGGATTAAAGATGTAAGTGTGAGGCCTGAAACCATAAAAATCCTAGAAGAAAACACAGGCAGTGATTTCTTGGACATTGGCTGTAGCAACATTTTTCTATGTATGCACCCTAAGGCAAGGTAACAAAAGTGAAAATAAAGTATTGGGACTATATAAAAATAAAAAAGCTTTTGCACAACAAAGGAAACCATCAACAACGTAAGAAGTCAACCTACTAAATGGAAGAAGATATTTGAAAATAATATATCCAATAATGGTTAATATTCAAAATATATAAAGAACTTATACAATTAAACACAAATAATCTGATTAAAATATTGGCAGAGGACCCAAATAGGCATTTTTCCAAAGAAGACATACAGATGGCTAACAGACACATGAAAAGATGCTCAATATCACTAATCACAGGGAAATGAAAATCAAACCATAATGAGATATCACCTCATACCTGTTAGAATGGCTAAAATCAAGAAGATAAAAAAAACAGCAATTGTTGGCAAGGAAGTGGAGAAAAAGGAACCTTTATGTATTGTTGGTGGAATGAAAATTCATTCAGCCACTGTGGAAAACAATATGGAGTGTTCTCAAAAAATTAAAAATAGAAGTACCATTACCATATGATCCAATAATTCAATTAGTAGGTATTTAGTAAAAAAAAAATGAAAACACTAATTCAAAAAAATACACACAACCCTGTTTATTGCAACATTATTTACAATACCTAACATATGGCAACAACCTAAATATCCATCAATAGATGAATAGATAAGATGTGGTTCATATATATAATGGAATATGACACAGCCTTAAGAAAGGCTGAGATCATGTCATTTGTGACAACACGAATAAACCCAGAAGGTATTATGTGAAGTGAAATAAGTCAGACTAAGGAAGACAAATACCATATGATTTCACTCATATACGGAATCTAAAAAAACAAATAAATAAACAAACAAACAAGAAGCAGAATCAGAGAACTGATGGTTGCCAGAGGGGAGGTGGGTAGGAGGATGGGAAAAATGGGTGAAGCAGAATGGGAGATGCAGGCTTCCAGTTACAAATGAATAAATCATATTAATAAAAGGCACAGCATAGGGAATACAGTCAATGACATCATAGTAGCATTATATAGTGACAGAAAGTAGCTACACTTGTGGTGAGCAGAGCACAACATACAGAGAAGTTGAATCACTATGTTGTACACCTGAAACTAAGGTAACACTGTGTATCAGCTATACTCAAATAAAAAATTATTTTAAAAATAAATTAAATAAATAAAAAGTCATCTCTAAACCCAAAGCCATCTAGATTTTCTCCTGTTATCTTCTAGGAGTTTTACAGCTTTGCATTTTTAGGTCTGTGATCCATTTGTGTCTGTGTTTCAAAATTTTCTTTAAATTTTAGTTATCATATAGTATGATATTGGTTTTAGGAGTAGAATTTAGTGATTCATCAATTACGTATAACACTCAGTGCTCATCACAGCAAGTGCCCTCCTTAATACCCATCACCCATTTAACCCAACCTCCTACCCACTTTCTCTCCAGCAACCTCTGCTTGTTCTATATAGTTAAGAGTCTCTTATAGTATGCCTCCCTCTTTTTCTTTTGTTTTCTCTATGTTCATCTGTTTTGTTTCTTAAATTCCACATATGAGTAAAATCATATGGTTATTTGTCTTTGTCTGACTGACTTATTTTGCTTAGCATAATACACTCTAGCTCCATCCATGTCATTGCAAGTGGCAAGATCTCATTCTTTTTGATGGCTGGGTAATATTCCAGTGTGTGTGTGAGGGGGGTACATGCACTACTTCTTTATCCATTCATCAGTCAATGGACATTTGGGCTCTTTCTGTAATTTGGCTATTGTTGAAAATGATGCTCTAAACATTGGGGTGCACATGCCCCTTTGAATTGGAATTTTTTTATCCTTTAGATAAATACCTCATAGTTCAATCGCTGGGTCATAGGGTAGTTCTAGTCTTAACTTCCTTAGGAGCCTCCATACTATTTTCCAGAGCAGCTGCACCAGTTTATAGTTCCACCAACAGTGTAAGAGTGTTCCCCTTTCTCCACATCCTTACCAACATCTGTTGTTTCCAAAAATGTTGAATGCTTCACAAATTTGCATGTCATTCTTGCACAGGAATCATGCTAATCATCTCTGTACTCTTCCAATTTTAGCATATGTGCTGACAAAGTGAGCACTATGATTTGAGTTAATTTTTGTGAAGGGTTTAAGGTTTGTGTTCAGATTCATCCTTTTGCATGTAGATGTCCTATTTTTCCAGCGCCACTTGTTGCAGAGACGATCTTTGCTCCATTATGCTGCCTTTGCTCTTTTGTCACATATTGGTTGACTGTATTTATGTGGGTCTATTCTCCCCATCCTATTCCAGTGATTTGTCTAGTCTTTTACCAACATACTGTCCTGATTACTGTAGATTTATAGTAAATGTTAAGGTCAGGTAATGCCAGTCCTCCAACATTGTTCTCCTCAGACACGAAGAGGAATGAAGGAAGTAGTCTAAGACGGATCCAACCTATTGCAAATACATGCACATGGATTCTGCAATTAATCATTAAAAAGCAACTGATTGATAAAGTCATGCTTAAAAGGAAAATGGCCTCAGCTTTTTAGGACACATGTGCTACTAGCATGGATTAGACCCAAAAGTGAATTGAAGCGATGGTTTTAACTTTGTATAGAGGCAATATAAACATGCATTTTACATATTTTAATATTGATGAAATCCAAATGTATCTTACATTTAGTGCCAGAAGAAATGTTCCAGGTAGAGGGGTAAGATGTGAATTTTCTGTGTTTTCTAATTTATTAATTCATAGAATTTATATGCTAATCCACCTGTCATCTGAATTCATTTCTTTATTTTGATGTTATCACATATTTGCTTTTTAATTAAATATGAATGTTTAATGAGGCTTAATATGTCTCCCAAAATTTTAAATTCTGAAGTACCATTGAAATAAACTTGCCAAGCATTTAGATATTACCACTGGACACATGGTATTAAGGTCAAAAACAGCAAAAATTGCCACGCATCTCAGAATTAGAGCTTTACAAATGTAGAAGTTTGGAAAAATTCAGTTTAATGAAGAGACCTACAGATAATAGCTAAACAAGAAATACAGAATGTCTGTGCTTTTCATCATACATCAAATTTAACCATTGATTTTAAAAAGCTCTGCATCATTATAATGTCATGAACAAACAAAAGTAATTTTGAGAGTCTTTAAGATGCAAATATATAGAAAGCATAGACTCATACTGGATTAGTGAATCTGTGTACTTCTGCCTAGACTATCACTCCTTTCCCTTTATATCACCAGCAACATCATGGCTACTATTTTATTTGTGATCATCATTACTAATATCATTGTGCCTTTTATCTTTGCTTACATCAATTCTAAAACACAAATGCACAACTCTCAAGTTTTCTCTGAGCCTCTGAATTCACTTCCTATGACCTTATGGAGAAGAAGAAACACTCTGGACCCACTCAAATCTCTACTTTTATTTTTCTCCATATTACCTAAAAGCATCTAAATAGAATATATTTTATTTATTTTTAAATTTATTTACAGTTTCCACTCAGTAGAATATAATAAACTCAATAAAAGCAAAGTTTCTGTCTGTAGTGCCCATTGCTATATCCCAGCTCTAGAACAGACTACAACCTATAACAGGTGATCAGTAAGCATGGGTTAAATGAATATATAAATTATGAAGAAAAAAATATTTACACAGATTAATGCTAATTATTACATGCATGCTTTTAACTCATCTCCCTCCCCCCACCAAAAAATAAATAAATAAATCCTGAAATACGTCTCTTAGTTCAGGCAAAATACCATACACTGGATGGCTTATATACAACAGATATGGAGGGTAGGAAGTATAAGATCAAAGTGCTAGCACATTCTGTTTCTGGTAAGTGCTCACTTTCTGGTTCACAGTACCCTCTCACTGTGTTGTCACATGGTATAAGAGGTAAGAGATCTTTGTGGGCCTTTTTTATGAGGGCTCTAATCATCTCTAACCTCCTAATACCATTGACTTGAGGATTAGATTTTAGTATACGAATTTTGAGGGGACACAGGCCATAGCAGTATCTTATAAATGATCAAATTAAGCCGCATAAAAAAGAGAAAAAATTAGTCCAAGAAAAGCACATATCTTCAAAGTCACAGAAAACCATCCAGAGGAAAAGAAAATTAAAGAAAATTAATAAATTAATCTTATGTGTTAGATAGATTCCCTGGGCGGCAGATACTAAGGTAGAATTAGAAACACAGATTTACTGAGGGATAATGCCTATGAAAGTTAAAAGGGAGAGGGAAAAAGAATAGGCAAGAAAAGCCTTCAGAATGTAATGCAGGTCCTGTATCTCTGAAAGAAGAGCAATGGGGGAAAGAATATGGGGTAAAAAGAGCCTCAAAGCATAGTACAACTCCAGAGTGGAGTCCCAAACTGACCACAACAGCAAGTTCTTGTACCTCCCTGGTGCTCAGTCATTGAGGAATTTCTAGAAGGCCACAGCTGGCAAGCTGAAGCACAGTCTAAAGGCAACCACAGCTAGAGACTGAGCAGTTTCACAATGCACAGCTGGTTCTCTTTTTACCAGTTATCTAAAAGGCACACTTCTATGGCTGCCACATGATATGAACCTACATTGAGGGGCTACAGCTTTGGATGGAAGATGAGCAATAATTTTCTTCTTCTAGGGCAAAGTAACATAATAAGCTTTGCATGGCCAGACTAGTATCCTAACAGATATGTGTATCAAATGACCAGATCTGAACAGAGAAATGAGAAACAAATTCTGGGGCCTAGAAATCCCATCATATGAAGAAATCCCATCATATGAAGAAATCACATGTCCCAAACCAAGGTCTGGCTTCAACACACACATTCTCAAAAAGATTAAAAGAACTAAGCCTGGAAGCTCTAGTAATAGAATAATTTGAATAGTCTGCATTTGAACTGTCATTGAGGTAAAATGTAAAACTGCATGCATTTCTTTATTCTTGCTTATGTTTATTTCTGTGTCATTGTTACTGGTGGGGAGGGGAGAAGGTGGGAGGGTTAGTCTTCAACTCATCCTGAAAAAAATATATGGATTTTCCAGGGCATTATCAAGATGGTTAGGCAAGGGGCCACAGAGATGCAGTCATCTGTAATGGTCCAGTACAGGAGATACCACGGGGGAACTAGTAAAGGTAGAAACAGTAGTGACTACGGATGGTTTTCCATTTGGGCCATATTCCTACAGGTAAGTGTTATCACATGAAATATACTATCACAGTGATGAATTACTAATATAAAAAATAGCTAAATAAAAGAGACTAGTATAAAATTATAGCTCTGTCCAACTGTCTGGTTAAAACATAGTATATTAGATTTTTAGTGCTGCAGTTAACAAATGACCACAAATTTAGTGGCATAAAACAACACAGATTTATTATCTCACATATTTTGTAGGTCAGAAGTTAGGGTAAACTAGGGTTTCCTAAAGCTGAAATCAAGGTCTTGACAGGGCTGCCTTTTTTTTTTTTTTTTTTTTTTTTTTTTTTTGATAGATTGACTGATGTGAGAGAGAGTGTGAGACAGAGGGCGAAGCAGGCTCCCTGCTCTGGGAGCCCAATGCGGGACTGATCCCAGGGCTCTGGGATCATAACCTGAGCCGAAGGCAGACACTCAACAGACTGAGCCACCGAGGTGCCCCAACAGGGCTGCCTTCTTTATGGAGGCTCTGGTTGTTGGCTTTCAAGGTGCTGGCTAATTCCATTTACCTGTTATTGTAGAACTGAGATCCCTATTTTCTCACTGGCCGTCAGTCTCACTTCCTTTGCTCCAAGATGTTGTCTGCATTCTTTGTCATGCTTTCCATGTTGCCCCTCCGACAACAGTGCATCAAGCACCTCTTGTGCTTTAAATATCTCTGACTTCTCTTGCTACCACATCTCTCTCACTTCACTTTGGAAAGTTCTCTGCCTTTAGAGACTGTGTGTTTGGATTGGACCCCGTGAGATAATCTGAGATAATCTCCCCATTTTAAGGTCCATAACCTTAATGACAACTGTAAAATCCTTTGTCAGATAACATATTCACAAATTCTAGGGATTTTGGCCTGGGTGTCTTTGTGGGTCCATTCTGATGACAAATAGTGAAGTTCCTAATTGTACTTTTAAAAACAAAATGAAATTCCAAATTACTCAAATCAAATTTGAATATATGTAAAATATTACATATGTATATACACATATATGAATATAAATGCATGTGAACATGTATTTCCCTCAAATGTCTAAATCATTAATGCCAAGATACATTTTCCCATCTATTTCCAAAATGTTTCAATCTTATATTCCTTTTAAATGTGTAGAAAAAAGTCAAATCAAAATATCTTATAAGAATCCAAACATTTTTTAATAAGTAATTTTGATTTAGAAAATCATCAAAGCAATCTCATTAACAAAATATTGAGGGACACTCATGATGTCTACTTAATGTTGTTCCTGTTCCTCAACATGGACAGCAATTGTCCCTTTTTCTATTGAAGGATACATGAGCCATTCCTGAATTACGGCTACATTTTACTGCTTAAATTCAGGGAAACAATATTGTTGTAAAATAGGCTGCATTATCTTGCATTTCTCTGTGGGATATTCTGGGAAAAAGTGAAAAAGATTTTAGCTACTGTAGCACTGCCTACATCAAAATAGAATTATAATTATGTTGCAGGTGGGAAACTACTCAAGGTACCTGCAGAGTACAGATAAAGTGGTTCATTGGCCATCCATTTCCCAGGCTGTTTAGCTTAATCTGAAAAATATGTATAATGCATATTAATCCAAATAGCCCTGAACTCCAGCCATTTAGAGAAAGCACATCTGAATCTTCCTTAAATAGGTTTAGTAATACAATTTTTTCTGGTTCTAATAATTATACTGGGTATTTTAAAACCTATCAGGAAGCCCATATTGTTATTCTAAAATATTTATCCAGAATTTTCACCCTTCTGAGATTACCCTACAGTAAAGGGAGTAATGATGCCCTGCATGTGTACCATGTCAGAAGATGTTCAAAATATCACATCATATGGGGCGCCTGGGTGGCTCAGTTGTTAAGCATCTGCCTTCGGCTCAGGGCATGATCCTGGCATTATGGGATCGAGCCCCACATCAGGCTCCTCTGCTGGGAGCCTGCTTCTTCCTCTCCCACTCCCCCTGCTTGTGTTCCCTCTCTCGCTGGCTGTCTCTCTCTCTGTCAAATAAATAAAATCTTTAAAAAAAAATCACATCATAGCTAAAAATATGTAAACTCCTAGTTGGCATAATTATAGCAGGTAGATAGTTAAGTTTAGAGGAAAATTCCCAAAGAATGAAATATTACATCTTTCTTTAAAAAAAGTGTCAAAAATGAAAGCATAACTTGCTCATTCCTACAAAAACATTTATGATCTATATATTAAACATTCACGTATATTTTAAGATACTGTGACATTATGCCACATAGGTCTGTTCATTTGCTCTGTTAATTACACATCATATATGATGGTTGACAAGTAACTTTTGGCTTGGAACACAAATAACAATCTACCAAACAAATATGATGCCAAATACCACTTATAAATCAATGCTAGCTCTAATTCATTGATGTTCACAGGCTGGCAAAATCTTTTTCACCATTCTGCTGATTATCCCTATGCATTTAAGGTATAATATCTATGAAAGTTACATAATGACCAACATCACTTTTAATAATTAATGTTTCTTGAATTAAACCATATAATTAAAATAAAATCAGTATTAAATTAAATGCATTTTATCTGGAAGATAAGTGTATATTTATCTGGAAGATAAATCTATATAAAAGTAATAAACAGATTTATCTGTAAATTTCACATACTATTTTATGGTCAAAGTAAGACCAAGTGATTTCAGTTAAAGACGAGAGAAATAAATTTTCTTACATCAGCCTTGAAAATAATATTCAAAATTATAGAAAATGTTTGTATAATTCAAAAAGTATCCATGCATCCTACCAATCCATACAAATGACACCTTTGGCTAAGACAAGCCATTCTCATTTCCTAATCAAGGGTCTTACATTAGGAGGAAAACAAAACGCATTAATTGGTTTTTAGTAAATATATCTGACACTAATAAATGAATGGAAATTGTAAACAGGTTAAGTATTCAAAGCAAATCAAGGGAAATTATTTCTTCTTTTCATTTGACTTGAGGCAATACTCTTATTAAACTCATCTTACTACTTTTAGTTTGTACCCTTACAACTTTTTTTCTTGGCTGGTATAAATCTTTACCCAGAAAATTAATAAAACATGAAAATGTAATTCTTAATCTAAGCTCTTTATTCTCTCCTCTTAAGTTAAAAAAAATAACTAGAGCAATCTTACTCATTCAATCAAGTTTAAAAAGAGGACATTTCTATAAATAATCTAAATATATTCTCCAATACAAAAGAAGTTTTTTTTAAGTTTTAACTTAAATCTGTTTTTTGGCGTAACCTAACTTGACTTCTGGAACAAAACAAAAATTAATCTTATGGATAGTCCCAGGAAGACAAAGTTACACATGAATTAAGTAAGCAAGCATCTGATCTGAGATCTGATGTACAACCTTTTACTTTTGTACTTCTCAAATAATGTGAAGGAAATCTCTACAAAGTAGTCAGTGAGAATTTTTATAGCTTGTAATCTATGCTGCATAATTTGAAAGTTATTTAAATTTTTGAGTAATAGTGAATGGGCTCCCTATATCTCCATCTACAAGGTAACATTCTAATTAAAAATTAAATGGTGTTAACCCTCGTTATAGCGTATCCACCATTTAAAAAACTTAATTGACTCAAATTTCTAGAATAGATGTTCTCAATGGATTTTGTTCAAGGACAAAATTCTAAATGATAAAAAATTTTGTGAACAAAATGGAAGGGCTAAAATATCAGAAAAACACTAAACAAGTCAGTAGTAATTGTATTGAGATTATTATTTTCCACTATGTTTCAGTTTCCATAAACAGTGACAATGCTTTTTCTGTTCATTTGGCCATTCTTTAACACTGTCACTTAGGTTTTAGGTTTTATTCCTGATCTCTTTATATTAGATCCCATGGAGTAAGTTTTTAAAGATTTATTTATTTATTTATTTATTTATTTATTTATTTATTTATTGAGAGACAGCATAAGCACGCAAGTGGGAGGGGTAGAGGGAGAGGAAAAGAGAATCTCAGGCAGACTCCATGCTGAGCACAGAGCCCAGTGTGGAGCTTGATCTCAAGACCCTGAGATCAGGACCTGAGCCAAAACCAAGAGTTGGACACTTACCCAATTCTGCCACCCAGGAGCCCCTCATGGAGTAAGTTTCTAAATTCATTTTTAAACTCTTGCCTCTTACTACTAATAAGGTAATTTCAAACTACACAAATCCTTGGCAGATATCTACATAACATCAGATATAATTAATTGAGACAAAAATATATTTTGAATACTTATTAATATTTAGCATCTGTGGAAGATTTCAATACAACATTATCCAGAACACAGTACTTGAAATAGTTGCTCTAGAACCACCAATGATAGCACAGCCATGGGAAAGGTAAATTTTAATACTGTTCTTTCTATTTGTTCTACAGGTATGACCCTTATCTCTAAACGCCTTAGCATGCATAATGAAGGATATTATCTTTCCTATACCTTTCATTACTCTGAAAAATTATGTCCAAAGTGTTTATGCTATTATTCTATGATTACTTTTTCTAAATAATCAGAAGTGTTTTCACATGAGTTTCTAATTTTAAATGTCTATAATCTTGTATGTGGCTATATCTTTCCTTACTGAACATTTTTAAAATTGGATCTGCATCAATATTAGAAAATATTTGGTTTAAAGCTTAGTGTATAACTCATAATTTTGATCCCCATTTAAAGGCTGCACAATTACCCTATCTGTACATAGTTTTTTCTATATATAGTGATATATGTACATAGTGATGTATACATATGTATTGGTGATATACAGATACAGATATAAAGATATTTGTTATAAAGATTTAACTCACATGGTTGTAAAGACTGAAAAGTTTAAAGATCTGCAGTTACAAGTTGCAGATCCAGGATAGTGAAAAGTATTGTTCCAATTCAAAGCCCTGAGAACCAGAAGAGTCAAAGATATACATTCTAATCTGTAATGAGTCCAAAGGCAAGAAAAGACCAATATCTAGGCTCATACAGGCAAAGAGAGCAAATTATTTTTTACTTCACATTTTTGTTCTATTCAGGCCTTCAATGGATTGGATAAGGCCGACCCACATTGAAGAGAGCAATCTGCTTTATTCAGTCTAATTATTTAAATATTAATTTCATCCAGACCCATGAAGAATAATGTTTAACTAAATATCTGGACACCCTGTAGCCCAGTCAAGTTGACCAAAATTAATCATACTTGGAATCAGGAAAATTGGAAAATGGTTTAACTATGTGGCCAGGAACATGGAAGAAGCAAAATTAAAATGCTGTATTCAAGGATATCTGGGGAAGAAGTATGTCATTGAACCAAAAAGAATTGGCATAAAGTGTAAGGATCTTTGTCTCTCATATTAATGAGAGCATCCTCTATAGAAGATATGATTGGAAAACCCAAGACAAGATACTGAAAATTACCACAAAAAGAGGAAACTCTCAAAGGCAGTATAAAAGACAATATAAGGTATATTAATATTGGAAATCAACAACTTTCATTTCTACTGGGTAGAAGAGAGCAAAAGAAAACTCCATTAATATAGCAACAAGTTGCATATGAAAATCCTTTTGGAACTTCCCTTTGCCTTTACTTTCCCCAACCCCAAAGTATATAATCAGTTGCTCCTCGCAATCCCAGGGCAGCAGCTCTTTCTGTCCTGTCCCTGTGATTTAATAAAACTACCTTTTTGAACCAAAAAAAAAAAAATAGCAACAACTTGAGATATCTAGGAATAAGCCACTCCCCCCAAGTGTATAAGGATTTTAACATAAAATTATAAAGTACTTAAAAGGACTCAAAATAATTTAAAAAACTGGAAAGTTACTCCTTTTTTTATATTTTGATATGTACTTATTGATACCAGTTTTTTAGCTGTTATGACATTCCAATCCATCTCATGGCTTCATCATAAGTGTAAAGTTCTTGACATTATGATTGTCCTAGTAACTTACTTTGATCACTTACCTCTCTACCCCTCTGCCAATACGATGATAGGAGCATACTCTGGGTAGATACTAGCTCAAGAAGAATGAGATTTTCTTTATTTTTTTTCTTTTTTTGAGAGACAATGGGCCTCCCAAGAAAGTCCCAGATCAGCCTAATATTATTACCAACAATTTAGTCCAAAAAGAAAAACATGTTTCAAAAAAATAATTGTGAATATGTTTTTTGGCACAGAATTAGATGTCTTCAGACATATAAAATTCAAGAAAGTTTCAGAAAGGGCTATATGAGCAAAACAATGTCATTATAGATCCAAAATAAATGCCTAGCACTGGGCCCCAAAATTACAGCTGGCAGGAAGTAGGCTGGCAATGCAGACAGGCCACCAAAAATGGTATGTGTTCCAAGGTATTCCTCAGAAGTGGCCGTGTAAGATAGAAATGTATAATCTTTTTCATTATGTGACACAAAAGCTTTGGAAAACCGTGGATATGGGAAACAACGTGACGAATTAGAATTAAATGCCTAATTAAGTTTTATCCATTACCCAAGAGTTTGAGTAACTGTTAACAATTTGCTCAGTGTTTTTAAAATCGACCTAGACTAGTGTCTGTAGCGAATCTTCGTTCCTTTTTGAAAATAAGAGTGTACTGTGTGTGTATTCTTTCCCAGATAATTTGATTTTTTAAAAAATATTTTATCTATTTGACAGAGAGAGACAGCCAGCGAGAGAGGGAACACAAGCAGGGGGAGTGGGAGAGGAAGAAGCAGGCTCCCAGCAGAGGAACCTGATGTGGGGCTCGATCCCAGAAAGCCGGGATCACGCCCTGAGCCGAAGGCAGATGCTTAACGACTGAGCCACCCAGGTGCCCCCCAGATAATTTGATTTTTTATTTCACAGGTCTATGGAGTAAAAGAACTACATTCAGATCTGAACTAAATCACAATACTTTACATTTCAAACCTGATGCCATGACTGCATAAAAAATATGGCTGTCCTGGAATGGAGAGGAGTATGTTTTACATGTGGGAATGACATGAATAATCGAAATGAAGAGGGTAGACTGTGGTATATTGAATGTTTGGTCCAATATTCAATTATTCCTGCATTCACACCATTTCCATGGCATCAAAGTGGTCATAATGTACTTCCCCACCCTTGCTTTTAGCTTGACTATGATTTGGTTTGACTAATGTCATATATGTGGAAGTGACAGTGTTCTAGTTCTTAAGGCTAGAAAGTGATTTTACATTTCCACTTACTTTGCTGTAGCTCATGCCACTGCCCATGAATGGAACATATCACATTGTGTCATTGTCCATTTAAGCTGCTGTAACAGATTGAGTGGCTTATAAATAAACAATAAAAACTTATTTCTTGCATTTCTGGAGGCTGGAAATCCAAGATCAAGCTACTAGGAGATTCAGTGTCCGGTGAGGACTCTCTTATTATTTCAGAGATGGCCATCTTCTCTCTGTAACCTCACATGGCATAAGGGATAAGGGAGCTCTTTGGGCCTCTTTTATAAGGGCACTAATCTCATGCATCAAAGCTCCCCACTTATGGCCTAATCATGTCCCAAAGTTCACACTCCTTTTTTTTTAAGGGATGGGAAAAGATATACCATTTACTTTTTTTAATTTAATTTTTAAATTTAAGTTTTTATTTAAATTCCAGTTAGTTAATATAAAATGTAATATTAGTTTCAGTTATGCAATTTAGTGATTCAACACTTGCATACGATATCCAGCTCTTATCTCAGCAAGTGCACTCCTTAATTTCCATCACACATTTAATCCATTCACCCACTTCCCCTCTGGTAATCATCAGTTTATTCTCTATAATTGAGTTTTATTCTTGGTTTGACTCTGGTTTGTTTTTTTTTTCCCTTTGCTTGTTTGTTTTGTTTCTTAAATTCCACATAAGTGATTCATATGGTATATGTCTTTCTCTGACTTATTTGGAATAATACTCTCTAGGTCCATTCAAGTCATTGAAAATGGTAAGATTTCATTCTTTTTTATGACTAATATTCCATTGTATATATGTATGTTTGTGTACACATAATATATATCCATATATATATATTAATACATACATATATATTCATACACCACATCTTTATCCACTAATCAGTTGTTGGATACTTGGGCTATTTTCATAATTTGGCTATTCTAAAATGAATGTAATCCTAAAAAATCCCACCAACTTTTAGAAAATGGAGTTAAAGAAGCCCATGCTAACATTAAGGTGGGAAAAAAAATGAGCAAGCAACTATCTTGGAGAGTTTTTCAAAAGAAAAGAAAAACAGGTGGACTAGCACATAATACATACAAGTGTAATTAAAGCAGACATTAAAAGTGTGAAATAACCACACAAATAGGCAGACAGATCAATGGAACACAATAAAAAATATAGAGATAAGTGAAAATATATACAAAAATTCAGTATATAATTAAGACAACATCTCAGATCAGTAGAATAATTATTTTTAAAAAGGAAAATGGGGGCACCTGAGAGGCTCAGTCAGTTAAGCATCTGACTCTTGATTTTGACTTAGGTCATGATCTCAAGGTTGTCAGATTGAGCACGTTTTCAGGTTTCGGTTTTTTTTTTTTAGATTTTATTTATTTATTTGAGAGAGAGAAAGTGAGAGACAGAGCACTAATGGAGGGGAGTGGGGAGGGAAGAGGAAGAGTGAGAAGCAGACTCCCCGCTGAGCCAGATATGGGGCTCAATCCCAGGACCCTGGTATCATGACTGGAGCTGAAGCTAACTGACTGAACCATCCAGGGGCCCCAAACGCTGTTTTCAGTTCTTTATTGAGCCCATCTTTGTTGCGATGTGTTATTCTTTTAATATACCAAGGGACTATAGTTACTAATGTTTTATTTTACTAGTTTGGTACTGGTAATTATCATTTTTGTATTATTTGTCAGTTTTTGTTATTAATGATATCATGGATTTACATAAAAATAATTTAAAACTTTCCATCTTTCTCTAGTTTCAAGAATTTGAATAGAAACAATTATATGTTTCATAAAGTTTTGATAGAATTCAATTATGCAAACATGTGAGTCTGGCACTTTTGGGGCAGAGTTTCCTTGATTCCATTTCTTAACTGCTTCTTTCAAATATCTTAACTGTTTATTGCTATTGGTAAGTTCTGATTTCCGTGTATTCGGTGTTACTATTCTTAGCATCTATTTTCTATTTCCTTTACTTCTTGTATGAAGGCCAAATATGTCACTGGCTTTTTGAAAAGTCCTTTACTAATAATCCAATGGTCAAACCTGAGTATAGGAGATAATAATTAAAAACACTTCTTGAGACAACCAAGTATACAAGTACCCTTTAGCCTCTTCCCCTCTTCCATTTTCAAGAATGCATAGGATGAGAGCAGATCCACTTGGTTAAGAACTAATGCCACATACTTGTCTTCTGTCTGGCTCTTTACTGATTCCACACTTAGGTAAGATGAATACATTTTTGCCATTGTTACAAGTGAGGTATGGAAGTCTTCCACTGTTGTTTTAAACTTGTCTATTTTCCCCTTCAGATCTGTTAGTATTTACTTTATACAACATATATACATGATCTTATGAAATATCTAAGGATAAGCCATTCCCCACAAATGTATAAGGTTTTTAATGAACTCTACATCAAAAACTAATGATGTAATATATGTTGGCTAATTGAATTTAAATTAAAAAAGTAAAAAAAAAAAAGAGAGAGAGAGAGAGGTCTTAGGGATCTTTTGATGATATGTTGCTTTTTTGCCCCATCCCCTTCTGTTTTTCTCTCTCACTCTCCAGTGGCAGTGGTAGGGATGGCAGAGGCAGAAGCAGCCATGATATCCCTGCTTGCAGACAGGTCTCCAAGTGAGCCTCTGCCCTCAAGAGGACTGGAACCTCCAGCTGTCCAAGACCAGCAGTCCCTGCCATGGATCCCGAGAGAAGGAGATGACAGTTTTGCTGCCTACCCACATCCCATTTTCCTCCTCCGTTATCTTACTGTTGCTATATCTGATTATGGCAGTGTTCCCTCTGCCCCAACATGGAGTAGGTTCCAACACTATCATTCAGCAGGCATGGTTCCCACTGCTTCCCAGGAATTCCATCTAATTCTCCCTCCCTCGCTGGTGAAGCAAGGACCAGAGAGCTATGGAGGCCCAAACCACAGCAATGAGAGACCCAACTCCCAGCATCCCCACCCTAGGAGGCTGCTGGCAGAATGAAGAATAGTGTCTGGGGACTGGGCAGGCCTTATAATCCAGACCTAGAGAGGACAGCAGAGGCTGTGGAGTGGGCTGGGGGCAGGAAGAACAGAACAGACGATGACCAGTAAACCCAAAGCCAGTGAGGTCCTGAATTTGATAGCCCAGTGCTACCCCCTTAGCCAGAAAGAAGAGGCTGTTTTTCATGAGCAGACCCTCATCACTGATGTGAAACTCAGACAGGTGACCCTAAAAAACCCTATTCTACCATGGGGGAAGTCACGTGATACTTTTAGCTTTGATACTGTGTATGACGCCACTTCCAAGCAGACAGACTTATATGTTGGAACCATGAGGCCCCTGGTAGACGCAACACTTCAGAGTTTTAGTGGCATGGTGTTTGCCTATTGTCAGATGAGCACTGGCAAGAATGACACCAAGCAGGGGACCTGGGTGGAGCCTGAACTATTCAGGGTCATCCCCAATGCCTTTGAGCACATTTTTACCCATACATTATACTCCTAGGACCAATATGCCTGGCCCATGACTCCTACATGCAAATCTACCAGAAGTTTCAAGACCTGTACTCCCAGGAGCCCAACAAGAAGCCAGAGGTGAAGGAGAACACTGATAGGCATCTAAATCAAGGACCTCTTCTTTATCACCAAGAACATCAAGGAGATCTAGTGTTCCATAAATGCAGGGAACCAGACCCAGGTGGTGGGCAGCACACATATGTATGAGGTCAGTTCCCACCCCATGCCACCTTCATCATCACCATGGAGTGTGCATGGCTTTGATAGTCAGGACCACATCCATTTGGGTAATATCAACCTGGTAGACCTGCCTGGCAGTGAGATGCAGAACAAAGCAGGCCCCAATATAGCTGAAGGAACAGCCATGCAGTCCACAAGTAGTGGTGGTAGTGGAGGTAGTGGTAGAGGTGGAGAGAAGCCTAAAGAAATACCCAAAATCAACCTTTCACTGTCTGCCTTGACAACATAACGACTGGTGAACACCAGGAGTACCCACATACCCTACCAGGATTCCAAGCTCACTTGGCTTCTCCAGACTCTAAAAAGGAACACCCAGCCCATAATGGTGACCACACTGGTTGTGGACTTATGGCTACTGTGAGAGCCTCTCTATACTGCACTTTACCATTCAAGCCAAGAATATCAAGAAAAAGCCCCAAGTAAATGAGTACCCCAAGGACACACTGCTGCAGGAATTCCAGGAGGAGACTGCTCATCTGACTACCCAATTGGAGAAAAAAGGGATGCTGGCAAAGTGACTCTGAAAGAACAGCAGCAAAACGCTGTGTCAGCCCAGCAGAGGACCATGAGTGGCCAGTGATTGAAACCTGGGTGACCAAAGAGGAGGATGACAACAATCACCACCACCCACCCCAGCCTATCCTGGAGTCAGCCTTGGATAAGAACTTGGAAAATTACCTGCAGGAGCAGAAGGAGTGGCTGGAGGAGGAGAAGGTGGCCATCCAGGATGTCTGCATCTGGGTGAATGAGGAGAAGCAAAAGCTTCTGGCAGAGGAGAAGATGCTGGAAGATCTGCAGCAGCAACAGCAGGCTACAGAGCTACTCAGAGCCAAGTACAAGGCCATGTAGAGCAAGCTGCCCATTGAGGAGAGGAACACCATGGATCACACCAAAAAGCAGATAACTGCTGTTGGAACTGAAGACTCCGAAGATTGTTGAGCAGAAATGCCAAGAGCAGGAAATGTAGCAGGAGATGATGATCTGAGATGAGACCAAGGAGCTCTAGGACACCTCCATGTTCCATCCCTGCAGCAGATGGTGGAAATCATAATCAAGAAACAAGAAGCTCTACACCAAGCTGCAGGTGAAGGCAGAGATCCAGGACCAGCATGATGAGTACATCTGCACATGGCAGGATCTGGAGGAGGCACAGAATGAACACATCCAGGAACTGAAGCTCAAGTACATTACAGAACTTCATCTCCCCTAAGAAGAAGAGCATGATTATGAAATGGCTTTGCCAGGCTGTGAGGAGAAGCAGTGAAAGTTTTACCACTTGTGCCAGCTGGAGTCAATAACACCCAAATGAAAAACCAACCAGCATCTGCAGGGGCAATATAAGAGGTCTATCAGCCAATATGGTCAGCAACAGGGTCCCACCCCACACACAGGACTAAAAACATGCTTTTGGAGTTGGATGTGTCTCCAAACAGCTGTGTTTGACATGGAATTCTCCCATGACAAAGAACAGGAGTACACATGGAGAAGTTCATGCATTTGTACAATTTTCTGGAAAACACCTTCCATATCTAAAATCTGGAAGTCCAGATGCTGGTGCCAGAGTCCTCAGCACCACCACCAGCAGCCGCAAAGTCCTCACCAACCATCACTCTCCACCACACATGCCTTGCTGGCCACCACCACTTTGTGCCCCACCATAGTGCTAGACCATGGGTGGCAACCTTCAGTCAGGCTGCCCATCCCACAGATTCCTGGGATGGGGAAGCCAATCCTGGATTATCTCATCACCCCTCCCGTGTGTGTGTGTGTGTGTGTGTGTGTGTGTGTGTGTGTGTGTGTGTACATGCATATCTCTGAGAGGGTGAGAATCTGATCTAGAAACTATGCCTCTGGCTGCTCTTTTTAGTCCTCTTTATTTAATTACTGTTATTTATTCATGGGGATCACTTGGCATGATAGAGATGTTCTCATCTGAGCTGTCTGGGCCTCATAAGGTCACTGCCTAGCCTCCTTTTCTCTTGACTTTAACCTCCATCCCCAAGTCAGACCTCAAGCTCCTCCCTGTCAACCATTCCCAGAAGGGAAGGTGGACAGTGCCTGGAAAAAATATACTTTTTTCTGTCTCACTACATCATCTCCATCTCTTTCTATGCTGATAGTGAGCAACTCCTAAGAACCTTCTGGGACTAGAAAAATGGTAAGTATCCACGGAGGATATGAGATATCCTAACAGTATTGGTCCTATGCTCCCAGTGGAGAGATCCACCTCTCGACTTTCTGGGCCTCAGACAAACTATTTCAGTTTCTTGGCTCCTTTTCAAGGACTTAAATGACCACACCCACACAACCCATGCTCTTCAGCTTTGGCAAAAATTCATGGCTTCCCAAACTCTATTTCCTGCCCACCTTCCCAACCAGTGGCTGCCTCCTGAAGACTTGTAGGAAATGTAACAGTAATTGAGACACTATGTGTAGGTGTTAAGGGAAGTCCCTCCTTTGAATCCCTTTGTTTCTTTTCCCCTGAGAAGTAGCTGATCAACAAGTGATCAAGCCAACTCCCCATTCTTTGAGATGCTGCTCCTTCCTGCTTTGAGCATTTCCCCTGCAGCTGCCTAGATCTTAGTTTATAGTGGGAGGGAGGGATGCCATTCTACCACTCCCTAAATACAGGTATTAAAATCCACGCCCTCTGGGGTGCCTGGGTGGCTCAGTTGTTAAGCATCTACCTTCAGCTCAGGGCGTGATCCCAGAGTCCTGGGATCGAGCCCCACATCAGGCTCCTCCAATGGGAGCCTGCTTCTTCCTCTCCCACTCCCCCTGCCTGTGTTCCCTCTCTCGCTGGCTGTCTCTCTCTCTGTCAAATAAATAAATAAAATCTTAAAAAAAAAAAAAAGTAAAATCCACGCCCTCAGCCCCATTTATCACAGGAGACAGGGCCAGGCACAAACTGCCAACTTTGCCCTGTTACCCATTTATAAATCACACTTTTTAGGTACCATTTTATTGAAAACTAGGCCTTTCTTCAGCATTGTGCAAACTGATCTCTAGGGAAGTACTCCTTCCCTTCCTTTGTGACATCACAAAATGACTCCAGGTATCTCAAGTGATAACTAAATTCCTAGGACAACAAAAGGGAGGTGGGGATGGAAGAGAGAAGAGCTGGAGGGACAGGTGTAGGGTTGTGTTCTTGGATTGGGGATACAAGTTCAGACTTCATGCTGATGTGAGGGTGAGTGGTGACCTTGAGGGAACACACACGTGGTATTTATTATACCACTAGTATAATAGTGAAAGGTCCCCATGTGCCTTCTTCAGGGACACTGAGTAGCAGGCATCTCTGTGAGGGGCATTTACTACTGACAGGCAAAAGGGCCAGGCAGGTGTAGGGTGGGCCTGCTGCATTGGACATCAAACGGCAGGATGGTATGCCCAACCAGGGCTTGAGCTCGGCTTCCAGTTTTCCTAGAGTCTCCTTCCTCGAGGCAGGGAGAGAGAAACAAGCAGGGCCCCCCAGAAGGTCGAATGCCTCTGCAACCCCTTCAGATGAAGGCCTCCTTTTGCATGTTATGGCTTAAAGCATTCATCTCAGAATCTGCGTTTTCTGAGACTGGCCAGGCCCACTGTGCCGAGGTTGCAGGCTGCACTGGTGGGCAGGAAGAGGGTGACGTAAGGTCCTCTGCTTAACAGTCTGCCCAGGAAGCAGAACTGTTGGTGACCATGTCAACTCCAAGTTGATCCATGGGCTAACCCACAGGCCAGACCCTGAGCTCTACCTGTGATGGTTTGTCCCCAGTGTGCACTCCAAGGGCACAGAAAATTCCAGAGTACAAATATATAAAGTACAGCTGCAGGAAGAAGGTATCCTCACTGACCCCATGGAACACGTCCATCTTTGAAAAAGAGGAAACAACGCCGCTGAAACTCACTTTCGTGGGTATGTCCTGGTGCAATTTATGGATAGTTTTTTTCTTAATTTTTTTTCCAAATTTACTTTGATGCCTAAGGTGAAGGAAATGTTACTGCTGTTGTTGACCTCATAAAGTTCTCTCTTCTTCCTTATTACAAAAGGGAAAAACATGGAATCACGAAAGGAAGAGAGAACATATGCTCAAGGCTGTGGTAAGGAAGGAGGGTCCGGAAGCTGAGGCTCCTCAGGCCTAAGGCCCACAGAACGCGTGCTAGAGGCCTTGGGGGTCCTGAGAGGCTGCCAGGGGCAGAGCTACTCTCCACGGGCCCCCGCGGCACTGCTGCAGCGTGTGGAGGTGGCTATGGCGGGCGCCACGCACATTTCCTCTGTGATTGCTGTCCTGGAAGGTTTTTTCAAAGGCACCGCAGCTGAACGTGTGCGTGTGCGTGTGCGCGCGCATGCGCGTGCCTTTTGCCCCGCCCGTGAGCGCGTAAGAACTTGTTACAGTCCCCCAGCAACTAGCGAAAGGCATCTCACCTGTGAGAGTTTTCAGGTGAGCCTTGAGGCGCGAGGATTTTCAGTTAACTTCTCGCAGTAGGTGCAGTGGCACTTGTGCTTTCTCTGTGGGAGGGACTCCAGGTCCTCGTGGCTTTGACCCCGCTTTCCCCTTTGTCCGATGCCACTTGCTGCTCCCGGAGGCCCGTTCCCGATGGGGCTCCCTCCCTTTGGCTGGAGCTGAGGCTCACTCCAAGAGGGGCTGACCAACTCTGTGCCTTCACCATTGGGGGAGGCGGGCTGGTCCGGTAGGGTGCAGGGTGGGGAGCAGGCGGCAAGAGGCCCCAGCTCTCCAGCCAGGAGCCCTCTCTGCCCTCCGACCCCTCCGCACTTGCTGGCAGAGGTCAGCCAGGATCCAAGCCACCATGAAGAGGAGGTGCTGTCTTGCTTGGGGGCACTTACGCCACCTGGGGCAGTGTGGTGGTCACAGCAGTGACTATGCCCTTGATATGGTGTCTAGCCCCTCCAGGCCCATGCAGGACCCGAGCTGGGCAGGGTCAGGAAACAGAACAAGCTTCCAGATATAAAATAAATGAGATGCAATATACAGCATGGTGGCTATTGTTAATACTGTTACATTGTATATTGGAAGCTGGTGAGAGTGGCTCTTAAAAATTCTCATCACAAGAGAAGAAACAACTGTTTGAATTCATTACTAGGTAAATAACAGCTCATGTTTTGGGGATTGATTACTGGAAGGTTAGTGTGCTTCTTTGTTGCTGTCATGTTTCCTTGATTTTCATGTTTCCTGAAGCCCTGCCCTTGCTTGTTTTCATATTTGAAGCAGCAGTCACTCCCTCCAGTCTTTAATGACTGACCTCAATAGAGAAAGAGCTTATGTCTGCCCTGTCAGGGATTCTGAGGCTTTTTCCAATCTTCTATAGAGATACCTGCTTTACACTTCCTCTTGTGGCAGAATTTGTAAGCTTTTGTGCCTTCCCTCAATCCTGCAGCATGCCAGGCAGGTTGCTGACAGCCTCCCATTTGCTTTCTCAGCGGTGATGCTACAGCTCAGATTTGTGGTCTCTTCTGGCTTGCAAATTCAGACGGATTTTCTACACAGGCTCACTAGCCATCTGCCAAAGTTCATTCTTTACACAGCCAGTGGAGTGTGCACAATGAACTGGCCACATGGTTTGGGATATGTTGGGTGAGGTGGACAAAGCATTAGGGGTGTCCATGGGTCATTTGGGGAGATCCACAGGTGAGGCATCCCCAGCAGGTCATGGACAGGTCTCCTGATGGAATCCACAATGCAGTTAGCAACATCCATAACCATATTCCTTTAATGCCTTCTGAGACTCCTATCAGCTCCCAGCATCTTCCATCCCCCCAGTCATGTAACTCACAACTCAGTACTCTCTATGGGTGAGAGAGAGATTGGCGTCTTTGGTAGCAGCCTGCACAGCTGGGGAATCTGGATGCTCAGTCACATGTGATCACTTCCTCCCAGTAAGAAATCATGGGACAAAGTGGTCTTTTTGAACTAACCTGTGCCCCCTTGGGGGACGTGTTATATAGGTAAAGTCAAACTATTCCTCTTACCATCTATAATGCATCCAAACTCAATTTTTTTTTTTCTTCCAGCAGTGTGCTGGAACTACTCTACTGGACTACTGGACTTCCACAAAGGCTCTCTCATCCATGGCTGATTTTCTAATCCTGTGTTCTCCTGGCACTCCCAGACCACGTGGAGAGACACTGGGGCCAGGTGTTCGTGGACCACTGCAGAGTCTACAGTGGAAACCAACGTCTGTATGCCTATTACCCAACCCAGAGGTATTTAGCAAATTTATGTGCTTGATGTGATCTGGGTCCCTGTGACACTAAAGTTATAAACAAAGAAACAAGATATTCTGGGTTTCCCTATTGATTTTTCATTAATTGAACTCCATTTGTCTGAATTATAGGTGTGTGATATACTCATAATCATTAAATTAATTCCATGGAGCCTTCAAAACAAAAATACTGAATTTCAAACAATGTTATTTTTCTGTGCAATAATCCTATTAGTAATTACCAATAGATATAATTAAATTGCCTAAAATTGAAAAGTATATTTAAATTGCTTTTGCGCTACCTATCTGTATAACTGTCGGTAACTCCCTACAGCCTTGAGTAAAAGTGGTAAATATTTTTATGGACTGCCATCATCATTGATTCAATACATTTAACATCCATATAGTTTTTATTACTCTTAATGAATTATGCAGGTAGAATACCATGTTAGATGTTATTCAGTTTTTGAGAATGATATTCCTTATTTTAGTCTTTGGGGAAATACAAAACATTAGATAATGTTGATATTATAACATACGTTTTCCAGTGTGTTTCTTCTGACCAAACAATTAAGGAACTGTCCAGGTATATTCAGTGCATGCATCATTGCAAAGTTGGCATATGATATTTAATGCATGAGTGAGAACAAAATATGTCACCTGGAATACTGCAATATGCACTTTGGCCTTCAAAGCAATCTTTACAAAAGACCCAGAAAATCCTAAGATTCTTGCACTAATCTTACATGGAATGCAAATAACATTCAAAAGGTTGTTCTGCTTCAGGACAAAGCATTTTTGATCTAATGTTAAAACTGGACATCAATACAAAGGCTGGGCTGAAGGCTCTTAAACACACAGTACATTTCATGGATTTTGCACATGCTTTAAATATTTGTATACACCATTAAGACGTGACCTTAAATTGTTAAAATGTGTTAGTTCATCTCGTTTCTACATTTCAGCATATGACACATACTCAATATATACTAGCATATTTTGTCTCTAATATGCTCTGATTATGTTTCTTTTGTAAATTATGATATCCTACAACACCATATATACATATATTTATATGAAATTATAGGTATATTTATAATTCATTGTTATTATATTCTGATACCAAGTAAATTTGGTTTTTTTCATTAATACACATATCAGTTAGAATATTTGCAGTTGTAAAGGACAGCATTAAATCTCCAGCTAGCTTAAATAAATAATAAATAAATAAATAAAATCAGTTAATTTATCTCTATATTATGACAGAAATCACTACTAAAACTTGTAGATTTACAATGCTGCTTTAGCTGACAATTAAGGAATAATAAAAGCTAACATTCTCCCTCAGTATCCATTTTAATTGCCCCCAAATAACTGTGTGTCTGCTTAATTCATGTCTACCTGTGAGCTATTTATTATGGCTACTCTGGCTAGTTTAGGTTGTAGGTTCATCTATGTAGGTGTGAGAGCTAAATTCCATGTCAAGTGAATGAATGCCTCTTTCTGAAAGAAAAGATGTTTATTATTAGAAAAAGGAGTAATGAATGTTTTGTTTCCAACATTCCGAGTTTTAACAGCCCAATTTTCTGGCCTTATAGCCTTTAGACTAGTCTTTCAGGAATTTGGCCTCAAACTTGTACACATAACCTCTGACAGTCATGGGAGCTTTGATCTCCCTCAACCTACCACTGCCACTTCCTATACTCAATAATGCTAGGTGTGGAGTAGATACTACCCTGGGTCCCAAAATTGGAAAATCCTCAATTTCTCCAGCACCAGATGACCTTTTCAACATTTCACTCCCTCGTTAAAAACCAGTGAACCCTCCATTGCTCTTAGGATAAGTCACATCCTTCTTTCCTTGCTTTTCTTGTACCTATTTAGCTACATCTCTCAAGAACTCTTCATCCTAAACTCTCTTCAGTAATATTGATTTTTTTTTCTTTAAAAGTACTATACTCTAACTATATACTTTCACTTGACATCTGAATATGCTGTTCCCTTTTTTTAGAATCTGTCTGCCTCAGCCTCTTCACTAAGCTAGCATCTAGTCACTTGTATGTTTTTATCATACATTATTTACTCTGAGAAATGATGTATGATACCATGTATCATTTACTAAAATAAAGTTGACAGCCAGTAGGTCAGCTTCTCTATTATACTCTACATCTTATCCTGTGCCTTTTTTGTAACCATTATATATGTACATTGTAAAATAAAAAGAAAACATATATTAGGACCAATAAGTTAAAATGGTTATGAAAACAACCATATGCCCAAGTCTAAGCTCTAGAGAACCAGTAAGGAACACATCTGAAACCAAGGGTTGTTATCTCACTGCTTCCCAGGTTGTGCACCTCTTGAGATACAGAATAAATCCAGGGATAAATAGAATGAGACCATGGTATCTTTATAGGACTTGACCATAGTGAAAAGATATAACTTATTTTCATCTGTCCATTTGGTCCTACCCACGATGCCTATAGGCAATGTGATGATTTGCCTATAAGATTAAGTGAGTAATGAACTCAGGAAACATTTCCCACTTATTGAAATATGATCAATATTATTTTAATTATATATTTCCATGAGTTATGACATATATATATATACACATATATATATTCATTTTATCATGACTACAGCCAAAATATATATAACATTTTCCATCTCCCCCAAAAGTCCCTATATGTCATTTAGGCAACTCTTCCATAATTCCTGATTCAGGCCAATATCTGTTATTGTGACTATAGATTAGTTTTGCATCCTCTAGAATTTCTCATACTTGATGTATTAATGATCTGAGACATCTATTGAAAAAATCACCACAAACTTGGTGGTTTAAAACAACAGAGTGTATTGAATTTATAAATTTGTTGTGGGAAAATGGTTATCTTAAATAAGAAATGCAAATATATATATATGTATGTATAAAACAAAATATTTATGTATATTATTTATATATATGTATGTATATAAAAAACACAAAATAGGTGCAAGTCCTATACAGTGAAAATTACTAAACATTGGTGAGAAAAATTTAATAAGGCAATGGCTTCTTTTTTATTTTGGGAATCCATCAGAAGGATACAATTTAAGGGGGAGATATATGAAGCATGAGAGAGACTCTCTCTGCCATTGTTGGAAGAGGGAGATACATAGAAAGATGAAAAGGAATGGGGCAGCTTCTAGGAGCAAAGACCAGCCTTTCTTTGATAATTAACAAGGAAATACTTTCTTTAATTCTACAAGTGAAAGAAAATGCATCTTGCCAATGGAATGAGTTTGGGATTTCATTCATTTCTAGAGCCTCCAAAGGGAGCACAGCTCTACTGGGTATTATAAGCAAAAGCAGAGAGAACATGTATATTAGACATCTGTAATATGAGATAATAATCAAAAGTTACACAACATATTTACTGTAGTCTTAAGTATTTTGCCCATTTTTATTTCACAGAAAAGCCAATGCTCATATTCTAGGTGCTAGAGGGAAAAAAAATAATAGGTATAGCAGATTTGAGCTCTTAGTGCATTTCCTTCTGTTACACTTTTTCTCATACTGTCTATTTATACCAGATATATGCCAATAATGGACATGCTTCAGATGAAAAAGCAGAAACAGTGCCAGACTATGTGAACAAAACATTGAAATGAAATAGCAAAAGAAAAGATAACTAAACAAAATTACCTATCCAGGGGGATTTATTCATACCGCACAAGTGTCTTATTTCTTTTAACTGCCTGTAAGCTAAATCATAGACCCTTTCTAAAGAACAGTTTTATATACTTCATTTTATTGCTGTAGACATTAGAAGAAAATAAGATGTGGTGGTTTACCCAAAATCCCTACTAGAGAGCAACATAATCTGAAATAGAGCCTAAGACTTCTCATTTTTCTAAAAGTAACTACGTCCAATTAAAAAAAAAGTAAATAAATCATATATCCATACATTATCTTTTGTTGAAATGAATTGTATTTATGTTCAAGGTTAATTTAAAAAGATGATACTTTAAATTGTATATAAAGAGCTAAACATTAACATAAAATAATCTTTTTAAAGCAATCCATTCAGTGCAAAATAATATCCATTAAATTGTCAGCATCGTATATGATTCTCTCTTTTGGGTGCTTCCTGAGCATAGTATTTGACTATGTGGTATAAAGTTGATTACAATAACCAGATATAATGTAGTCAGTTTGCAAACAAGGCATAGATACAACAATAAACACAAAGAGTCCAGAGAACTTAATCTAAAATGAAAATATTTTAAGTCTTCACGTTTAATCTAAATTGGATTTATATGGTTAAAGGGTGTGCACCAGGGAGTTTCTTTCATTAAAGTTATCAATAACTTAAATTTTTACAGATTTCCCCTTCATATGCCAAGAGGTTCCTACTTACAGACTTCTTCCAAAAACCAATGTTCATACCACTGTGCCAGGATTTATAACTGAGGTACTCTAAACTCAACTGTTGTAATGCACTGTACTTGACAGCGTCAACGTGATGAGAACTGACAAGGGATAGAGTACCTTTTGTGTATGCGGATAGAAATTCCCATTTGTTGTCAATGTAGCATCCCTCTGTTTAAACATATTTCTTTAAGAAAATTGACAGAAATGTGAAAAGCAAAATGAGGTAAGGAGAATAGAATAGAGGGAGAAAAATGAAAATAAGAAAGCTTTAAATGATTCAGGACAGGAAAAATGAGGCAAATGATTTTATGGGCTTCAAAGTCTGGCTGCTGCCATAAGAACACATAAGTACATTCATCCAATGTGGATTACAAATAAATGAAAGCTATTGGTGTGAGCAGAATTATACAATGTCAATATTTCTGATATAGAAACATTATAAACAATACATTAAAGAATACAAAAAAAATAAATTTTAAACCCTCTAAAATTTGTCTTTATAGATGGTTTAAATAATTCCCTCAAACAGAGCCCTCACTACTAGTTTCTGGTTGAACTTTAGTATTAAACATAAAATCAAGACATTATCAGGACAATCCAAGTTTTATATCAAATTGTTTATATCATAAGCATTGTATAATTTGGTGAACTTGAATTACGTTACACTCAATATGCCTATCTGATGGAAAATGAGCATGAGAGGGACTTTACATACTTATGATTAAAGTTAGTAGGTATTTTGGGGCATCTGGGTGTCTCAGTTGGTTAAGCATCTGACTCTTGATTTCAGATCAGGTGGTGATCTCATGGTTGTGAGATTGAGCCCTACATTGGGTTCCACCCTGAACATGGAGCCTGCTTAAAATTCTCTCCCTCTGCCCCACCAGTCTCTCTGGCTCTCTCCCTTTCTAAAAAAATAAATAAATAAATAAATAAATAAAATGAAAAAAAATAAAGTTAGTAGGTTTTCAGTGTTCTAGGAACATCCTTCACAATTTGGATTTCACTCTTTCCCATCAAATTCATCTTTCAAAATTCTCCTGAAATATAACTAACCTTGCATTTTCCTAAAATAGTAAAATTCTTATTTCAATATTCTAAATAATTGGGACTATACCTCAGTAATTAAAATAATTAATTTCTAGGATAAGGTATCTAAAAATGGAGATATTTTTAAAAATAAAATAGCTGCAGATTTTAATGTTGGTCTTAAACAAAATTCCAGACATTTGCAGCACAAGTCTTACCAAGAGAATGATCAAATAATGAATCCATTCTAGCATTACATAAGAAGTTTCCATTCTTCCACCGTTTTTACCATACTTTTTTGTAGCATAGTGTAAAATAGTTCGTGGGACTTGGCTTCAGAAAGATCTCAATTAGTATCCTACTTCTGCCATTTATTGGCTTCATGAACTTAGTCAAGTTACTTATACTCTTAGGAAATCTGTTTTTTCAAATACAAATCATGGTTAATAACAGAGTGGGTTATGTAGCGTATTAAATATGGGAAGGAGATGGTATATGAAAGCGTGTTTTTATTTCCCTTCTCTTTTCCTTTCTTCACTGGGAGAAAGAGCACTTATAAATCTGAGAAAGGATTCACCCTTTTAATTTCTGTAGCCTTAACACAGTCTCCAGAATTAGTTTTGTGGCATGTCTTCCATCTTATTGGGTGGGGAAACATAGTCAAGTGTGAGGTGTGATACAAGATAATGAAAATCATCCACCTTCAGAAATGAAGGGAAATACTAGGTATAATAAGAAGTCAAAATAGTCACTTAATAAATAAATGAAAATTACCCTCTACCCATTATTGAAAGACTTCAGTTATAAGGATTCACTTAAGGAACCTGTTATATATGAAGATTCTGGGCTCTACCCAAGCCTCTTAAATGAGTATGGGATGATCAAACTACCAAACTTTCAAACTCGAAAGCAGGTGGCTCATGGAAAAAGAGGAAAAAGAGGATCTAAGATATACACATGAAAACAAAATGTCAAGTGCCTAGTTATACAGATTCTGTTTCTTCTGATTCCCGGTACAGTATTCAAATGGTTAGAATTTTGTTTGGAGCAGTTTCTCAAATGTTGGTACTCAGACTAGTCATTTGAGGGAACTTATAAAATATTGCAAAACAACTCCTAAACTGCTGTATAAAAAACATGAGAAATCAGGCGAACATCTAAATATTTATACAGGTTCTGAGATAATTCTGATACAAGTTTAATGGCTTTGGCAAGAAACAAATTCGTAACCTGTAAGACTGAATAATATATTGCTAAAAATTTTAGACTCAAATCTTATGGACAAGTTATGGGAATGATAAAAATAGGAACACATTCATTTATGTATTTACACACTTTTACAAATGTTCTGATTCTAGTAAGTGGCGAATGGGATTGTTAGCATATTAGATTCTGAAGAAGAATTTCAGATTGTAGGGTGCTTAGCTCACTGACTGCCCTGCACAAGAAAAAAATTTAGAAGCCACATCAAGAGGGTTTGATTTGCTTCCTTGGATCTTTCTTACTGATCTGAGACAGAGCAAAATAGCCTAATTAAATGTATTTGAAAACTTTTGTCTGCAAAGCCAGTTTCAGATATATTCTGTATTCGCTCTTTATCATTTCATCATTTAGTGATCAAATTTTGGGGTAGGAGAGTCCTTTACTTTTTAAATCAATATGTACTAATGTAGATTCCAAATGAATTAAAAATTGGTAGCACCTTTGCTGTTCCAGTAAAATGGTTTCATCTTTAATAATAATTGTGTATCCTTTTCTTTATGTATAACAAATGTGTAAAATAGGTAAAATAGATCAGCTTGTGTTAGTGTGACCTGGAGTTACGGAATAGAAACAAGTACCTACCTGTTTATCCCTCCCTGCTAGAGGTATGAGAGTAATTTGAAATCTGTCCAACTGGTATTACAAGAATATGTTCAGGGGCACCTGGGTGGCACAGCGGTTAAGCATCTGCCTTCAGCTCAGGGCATGATCCCAGCATTATGGGATCGAGCCCCACATCAGGCTCCTCTGCTGTGAGCCTGCTTCTTCCTCTTCCACTCCCCCTGCTTGTGTTCTCTCTCTCGCTGGCTGTCTCTCTCTCTGTTGAATAAATAAATAAAATCTTAAAAAAAAAAAGAATGTGTTAAATACAGTACATTCTTGGTATTCAGGGAAATTAAAAGCAAGTGTTTTAGTATGGAGCAGAGACCAAAGAATTCTGTGATGCACTCACATGTGCTTATGGTGTGGTATTTATTTGTAATTTTTGTGGAGTTTCTATTATAGGATTGTTTCACTTAAGTAAGAGTAAAACTGAACAGCATCTATTATTGAAGTCAAGCTTTGCTCATTTCAACTATGCATTCCATATCTAGTACCCTGGGTTAAAAATAAAAAATAATAAATAATAACATGCATTTTTTAAAATCGCCTAGAAAAGCGGGATAATGCTTCTTGAAAGATATGAAAATTAAACTATGAAAGCAAAGCTCCTTAACTGGAACATAGATATATAGATATATAAAATACAGAATATAAGTTTCAATAAATCTGGTTTAACTCAGATAACTCTATATAGTTATCTCAGATAACTCCATCTAGAAATAGATATAAATTCTTTTATAAAATGTTCCAGCCTGTACAGAATTGATAATAACTTATGACAGTGAAGAAGATAATTAATGTGTGGTATGAAGATGTGCACAGGAAACATGTAATTCTAGATGCAAATATAATTTGGGAAGAAGTTAGAAGCCTGTAAAAAAAAATAATGATAATATTTCCATGTAACACAGGTGCTGAAGGTCCCAGCACAGCATTTGAAGCAACCAATGTTATGAGCAAAGGTTTGTTCAAGAATTTTCGGAATCATATTAATTTGCATAATGTGAAGTTAATAGGAAAGTAGGCATCAGATGAATACAAAACTGAGAAAGTATTCCCCACCAAGACAGAAAATACAACGTGATGAACCACGGGCAAAATAAATTTCAGTTAGAATTGCACCATTCAGTAATGGAAGAACATCTGTTTCTAAATATATGTTCATGCTATTTGTGGTGAACACATGCACATATGATGCAGCAGCAATCGCAATCATTTACCATTACTGTTTTAGCTTTGCCAATTCAGTTCAAGTTCATAATTAATATAATAATGACACATTAAATTATAAAATATAGTTTATTTTACTAGAAAAAACAACTGAATGCCAAGTTAAATCTATTGAAATCAAATATTATTTCATACTTTGCTGTTTTGAGACTTAATTAAATGGTCATTTAAATAATATACTATTTCATGAGGGGATTTATATATTATTGATTTTCACAAATTTGAATGTCTGCAAAGGTCTTATAAAATATTGTTTACAAATGTCCAATTTTCAATATGTCTTCTTTCAGCAAACTTGATATGTAAATATGTGTGGGTTGTTCATTCCTTAAGGTATTAAATAAAGTAGCAGATTTCTACTTTAAATAGAATGTCATTTTATTTTACAGTTTATCTATAGAAAAATATAACTTTCAGAAGGATATAAGAAGCTTTCACTTTCCTAATTGCATTATGTATGAGGACTTTCCTTTAACTTTTTCCACTAAAGAACTTCACCAGTTTAATGATTTTTTGAGTTATATGGAAAAGCTAATTTTTTTTCTGTGAAACATGGAAACTTAGAAATCTGTTTTTGCTCTGAGGAGGTTGTTTCAACCTCTAAATTATCCATCTATGTCAAAAGAGGCTAGACTTATCCTGTAGGAACAACAACAACAAAAAAAGCCTCACTAACTATACATAGCAAAAGTACATTTCTTGCTCATTCGAAGTTCAGTGTGATTTCAGGTATTTCTCAACAAAAGCTGTCTCCCCTGTAGAAATTCCATGATTCAAGCTACTCCCATCTTGTGGCTCTCCTTTCATAAAGTGAAGCTTTATCATTATTGTGCTGGCAGGGGAAGAGAGAATAGAACTCTCTACTTACTTATTTTCTGTCTTAGCCTAGAAAAATACATTTCTTCCACTCACATTTTAATGACCAGAAATATCCACTTGGTCCCACCTAATTAAAAGAAGTATCGAACATGCAGTCTCTTCTGTACAAGACACAGTGTTGGGTACTAGTAGCCTCAACCTTAGAAACTCAGACCAAATCCATAATGTTTTTGTCTAAAATAGTAAAATCAGTCAGATGCTAGAGCAATGACATTAAGAATTGGATAAAACTACTGTTTGTAAGATTATTTAGTTTATTTACCATAATGAATCTAATAGTTTTGCAAAACAAAATAGATGAGGGGAACTATCCCATTTTTTAAAGATTTTTATTCATTTATTTGAGAGAGAGAGTGTGCAGGCGAGGAGCAGAGGGAGAAGGACAAGCAGACCCCATGCTGAGCATGGAGCCCAACACGGGTCTCGATCCTATGACCTTGAGATCATGACCTGAGCCAAAATCAAGTCTCGGACGCTTAACTGCCTGAGCCACCCAGGCACCCTGGAACTATCCCATTTTTAAGAAAATATTGGATAGTATAATAACTGGCTTCTGAATGTAAAGTTTTTCCTCACAACCTCCAAATAAATAAAGCCACCTGTAACCTATGCCAGAGTATAATTAGGAATTATAGTTTGCTAAAAACTGCAGTTTACATGTAAAAGGGGAAAAACATCCAAAATTAGGATGGCCTGCTCAGCTGACCTTTTCTAAGAGAAACAGGAAGGTTATTGATGAAACAGATTGAGCAACAGTCCTTATAGTAGGACAACACATATAGAATCATCCTTGAAGGAGAAAGTCTCACTCTGAATGACAAAAAACTGAAACATGTCAAATACCTGTGGGTCAGAGCAATGTTTATTAGGAAACCAAAAGGGGAGGGCTCGACCACATGTAGAGTCAAAGGTAATGTGGGAAAGAATCATTTTGGGGGATGATACAGCCCACATGAAGAGGAGGCATTATTTGGAAGTGTTGTGGTAAAGGGATAGAGGTGAGAATGCTGTTAAAAAAAATATATATATATATATATATATATCTATATATATATATATATATATATACTCTTCAGAAACAAAATAAGATCACAGCATCAGAAGAAATTCATCTCTCCTACCCTCAACATACACAGGAAAAAGGCAGCAATTAGTAAAGAAACTTCACTGCGCTATCAGAATATGGTAAGCTTGAACTAAGAATCTTAGTAAGGCATTCAAACCAGACAGACTAATCTACATATAATTAACTCTAATTAATGTTTCAGACAAATAAAAGATACTTTAAAAATACACAGAAAAACTCACATAGCTTCCCCTTCAGATCTACTACAAGATGAAAGTAGAAAGTGACTGTCAAAACTGTCAGGTAGATGAAAATACACACCAACAATAATTATAAAGCAGAGAAAAATTATAATACAGACCCTAATATAAACTGAATAACATTATGTAATGGAAAAAATGAAAGACACTATGAATCAGGGAGTCAACAACTCAGAATATAAATGGATCACAAATAAACTTAAAAAAAAGGAAAGAAAGAAACCTGAATTAACCTTGAAAATAATATGTTGAGTGAAAGAAGCCAGTCACAAAAGAACATACTTTGTTTCCATTTATATGAAATGTCCAGATTAGGCAAGTGTTTAGAGAAAGAAAGTAGACTACTGATTGTCTAGGCTGGGGAGATGGATGGAAAGTAGTTGCTAATGGGTACAGGTATCTTTTTTTTTTTTTTTTTTTTTTTTTTTTTTTTGGAGGGGCTGATGAAAATGTTCATAATTTAGATTGTGGTGATGGTTGTAGAAGTCTGTGAATATCCTGAAAACCATTGAACTATACACTTTAAATTGGTGAGTTATGTGGTATTTGGATTGTTTCTTAATAAAGCTGTAACACACACAAATTCACACACACACGTGCGCAAAAATTTGAAATCAAATTGCCTGAACTGAGGAAAGAAATCCAAGGAAAAGAAAAAAAATCCAAAAACAAAGACTACTTTTAAAAAATCTCGGAAGAGAATGATTTGACTAAAACAAAATAAAGGAATTTGAGTAGTAAAAACAAAGAGAACTACAATGAAAAAAAAAAGTAAAAACAGATGAGACAAAGTCATAGATTTAGAATAGGGAACAAAGACCTGTCATAAGTACAAGCATACATCTTTTTGTTACAGTTTATCATATTTTGCAGATATTACATTTTTGACACACTGAAGGTTTGTGGCAAAACTGCACTCACCAAGTATATTGGCACTGTTTTTCCAAAAGCACTTACTCACTTCATGTCTCTAAGTCACATTTTCATAATTCTCACAATATTTCAAATCTTCTCACTATCACTCTATTTGTTATGGTGATCTGTAATCCATGAACTTCAGTGTTACTATTGAAATAGTTTTGGGGTGCCACAGACCACACCCCTATAAAACAGTGAACTTAATTGTTAAATGTTGTATGTGTTCTGACTGCTCCACTGACCAGTCATTCCCCTGTCTGTCTCCCTCTCCTCAGGCCTCCCTAGATCCTGAAACACAGTAATATTGAAATTAGGCCAATTAACAGCCCTACAGTGGCCTCTAAGTGTTCATGTGAAAGAAATAGTCACATGTCTTTCACTGTAAATCAAAAGCTAGAAATGATTAGGCTTAGTGAGGAAGGCATTTTGAAAGCCAAGAGAGAACAAAAGCTAGGTTTCTTGCACCAAACAGCCAAATTGTGAATGCAAAGGGAAAGTTCTTGAAGGAAATAAAAATACTACTCCAGTGAACACATGAATGATAAGGAAGTGGAACAGCCTTATTTCTGATATGGAGAAAGTATGAGTGGTCTGGATAGAAGATCAAATCAGCTACAACATTCCCCTAAGCCAAAGCCTCATCCAGAGCAAGACGCTAGCTCTCTTCAATTCTATGAAGGCTGAGAAAGGTGAGGAAGCTGCAGAAGAAAAGCTTGAGGCTAGCAGAGTTTGGTTCATGAGGTTTAAGGAAAGAAGCTGCCTGCACAACATAAAAGTGCCAGGTGAAGCAGCAAGTGTTAATGCAGAAGCAGCAGCAAGTTATCCAGAGGATCTAGCTAAGATAATTAACAAAGGTAGCTACCCTAAACAACAGATTCTCAGTGTAGGCGAAACAGCCTTATATTGGAAGAAGATGTCATCAAGGACTGTCAGAACTAGAGAAAAGTCAATGCCTGGCTTCAGAGTTTCAAAGATCAGGCTCTCTTGTTAGGGGCTAATACAGCTGGTGACTACTCTGTTGAAGCCAATGCTCATTTATCATTCCAGAAATTCTTGGGCCCTTGAGAATTATCCTTAGTCTGTTCTGCCTGTACTCTCTAAATGGAACAACAAAGCCTGATGATAGTACATATGTTTACAATTTGGTGTCCTAAATATTTTAAGCCCACTATTGAGGCTACTGCTTAGGGCGGGGCGGGGGGGGAGATTCCTTTCAAAAAATATCACTGCTCTTAACAATGCACCTAGTCACCCAAAAGCACTGATGGAGATGTACAATGAGGTTAATGTTGTTTTCAAGCCAGCTAACACAGTATCCATTCTGCAGCCCGTTGATCAAAGAATTATTTCAACTTTCAAGTCTTAGTATTTAAGAAATAGATTTTGTAAGACTATAGCTGCTATAGATAGTGATACCTGTGATAGATCTAGGCAAAGTAAGTTGAAAACTTTCCAGAGAATTTCACTCTTCTAGATGCTATTAGGAAGATGTCAAAATATCAACATTATTGGAAGTTTGGAAGAAGGTGATTCTAACCCTCGTGGATGACTTCGAGGGGTTCAAGACTTCAGTGGAGGAAGTAAATGGAGATATGATGGAAATAACAAGAGAAGTAGAATGGGAAGTGGAACCTGAAGATGTAACTAAATTTCTGCAATCTCATGAGAAAACATGAACAGATGAGGAGTTGCTTCTCATGAGTGAGCAAAGAAAGTGCCTTATTGAGATGGAATCTACTCCTGGTGAAGATGCTGTGAAGATTGGTGAAATGGCAACAAAGGATTTAGAATATTACATAAACTTAGTATATTTAGCAGCAGCAAAGTACGAGAGGATTTACTTCAGTTTTAAAAGAAGTTCGCTATGGGTAAAACGCTATCAAACAACATAGCATGGTACAGGGACATCTTTTGTGAAAAGGAGTCAATCAATGTGGCAGACTTCACTGTTGTCTTATTTTAAGAAATTGCCACAGCCACTCCAACCTTCAGCAGCTGCCACTCTCATTAGTTAGCAGCCACCAACATCAATGCAAGGCCCTACACCAACAAAACTTGAGACGTTGGTTAACACAATTTTTAGCAAAGAAGTATTTTTTAATTAATATTTTTATTTAATCTACATATATACC